>NC_045438.1:12987795-13030072 GCF_002776525.5 Piliocolobus tephrosceles | reverse complement strand
ACACATCAGAAAGAATGCAACACGTCAGAATGCAACACATCAGAAAGCATGCAACATGTCAGAATACAACACATCAGAAAGAATGCAACATGTCAGAATATGCAACATACTAGAAAGAATGCAACATGTCAGAATGCAACATATCAGAATGTAACACATCAGAAAGCAAAAGCCTTAGAATGAAGTCCTCACAAGTTTCATCTTGAACATATTCTTGAACTATATTTTTTTAATTTGCCAATTTTAGTGCTCCCTTAGTAATCACAGACTCCTTTTGAAACACATCACATCTGAGTCAGACATCTCAATGAGTCAGGTAAAACTGGGTTTTTTAACTGGCTTAAGTGAAATAAGGAATGAGAAATTGCCTCAAACTGTAAAATGGTCTACAAATGTAAAGTTGCAAGACATTTTTTTAATTGGTTATTCTTCTACCTAAAGACATTTTTCCAACCTATAATAGCCAAATGTAATAATATCTTCACTTAAAAATATAGTTGACTTAACTATTACTTTACGCACACATGCAGAAAAAAACTGTCATTTTTAATTTTTAAGAATTCTGTCCAAAGAATTTCTTAAAAGGTTGATTTTTTTCCCCTTAATTATATTTGACCTTGGGTTTTATGTAAGGCTTGGTGTCCTTTTAATGTTATCTTGTGGTGTTGTTAAGAGTTGAAGTGTCTAAGCATATAGGAGAGTATAAAAGTCACTGTGAATAATATTAAACCTTCTTCATTAAAGAGCAGTGATACACATTCTCAGCTGCCTAAGCTGAATTTGAGAATTACAATAGTAAAGGAAATTATACTTCATGGGAATAGTTGAACAAAGGAAGAATAATTATTTTATATTAATTCCTTCTGTTTATCTCATTCATCTTTTTTAAGTGTTAGAATTATTTCAGAGGCTTTAGATGTACATCTAAGTACATTTTAGTTTGATTTTATGTTGGTTGAACACAGGCAAACTCTAGAATGCCATGATTACTTTTCCTGCAGAAGAGGGGCCCCTGTGTAAGGAGATTTGTTAAGTTTATGCTACTGTACATTTTTAAATACAAAAATGTTCCTGCTATTAGGCTGCTGCCTGGTTTGGCCTGTTTATGTTTTGAAGAATAGTGGAGCTGGGAACTCATATGGTGGTTTTACCTCGTGCCCCAGGAGCCTACGTGCCATCACCATGGGGAGCAAAATGCCCCTCACCCCTCACTCATGAGGGCATTGCTGGATTCAAAAGCCCCAAAAGAATATTCCATCAGAAGATAAATAAATACACACTCAAAGAAAGCCTCTCCTTTTTTTCCTGTGTTTGTGTTTGATGAGCATCTATTATGTGATTGTGTAAAACAAACATCCACCCCCCACAATTTGTGCAGTATGTGTGCAGCCTGGTTCTCCTGCTATATGTTCTACTTTCAATCAGGTGCGGGGAGGTGACAAGCCCCTCTTCCTCTCAACCTTGGCAGGTGCAGTGTGAGTCTGGTGGTATCCCTCACACAGGGTTTTGGAGGGCATTGTAGGCTAATGTGACTGGGTGTTCTTGAAAAATAAAAGCAAAATAGAGATGCAACATTTGCTAGCTAAAGAATACACTATCATTGGTTTCATATTGAGAATCACTCATTTTCTGTGATTGAAATTTCTATAGGTGTGGGATTTTTTTTTTCTCACATTTTGATAGGGAAAAAGAAAAACAATCATTCTCCTAGCTCCACCTGCTGAGAACTGAGAGAACTTTAAACAGATAAACATTTTTTCAAATTGTCAAAAACTTTCCCAGCATCTTTTAGCACACGCAAAGTGCTGTCAAAGCACTAATTTTCACATCGTAATGACGAGCCAAACCTTTCGCTCTTGGAAATTCCCATGAGTGAAGTGAAAATGGGTGATGACGGGCATCTTCCACTGGAATACCAGAGACCCCAGTTCTCAATTAATTTATTAATTTTTAAACCCTGTTTTCAATAAGATGATATGTTCAGGATCATTTTCTGAGGTACGGAAGTGGGTTTTCTTCTCATTAAATTAATCTCGTTAGTCAAAGAAAAATAAGTAGGAATACACAGCAATAAATAAGCCAGTCTTACTGAAACAGAACAGAAAAGCAAAACATCTTTGTAAGTTGCAGAATGACAGCCTTTACTGGCCTCGTTTATTGACATCATGAAGTCTGGTAGGAATAACAGCTAATGCAACGTCCTGTGTTCTGATGCCTGTGTGTTAAGTTGCTAAAGGCAGACACAGAAGGTTCGAAGGGGGGCTTAGACTCTCCCTCCCTGTGAAGTTGATCCATCAACAGAGGATGATCACAGCAAGCATTTTAAAAAGACCATACATTGAGCGGATCCAGGAAGTCATGCTGCAGACTTCCTCTACAATTAATTGGATCATCTTTTATTGATCCATAATTAATCGTTTGCGTGTTTCTTCATTTGAGGCTGATTCCATTACATCCTTGTTATCTAAAGCAATCCCCTCTCATGAGCACATTAGGCCCTGTTATTTATGGCAAGGATCAGTCACTGAGTTGGGCTGGGAGTTGCAGGAGAGAAGGTGGGGGACCCGGTTCACTGTGTGCTCTGAGCACTCCCTCTTCTGTCCCTCTGCGGAGAAACAGTCCTCAGGATAACAGCGGGGAACGAATGCATTTGCCCTGCTGGGGTTGGACGGCTGAGAGCTGTGAGATTGTTCCCTCCCCCTGCCTTTGTCTAGGACAATAAAATAGGACTCCCATTGTGGAGAACCCGCTAGCAAGCAGCTCCTGGGAGTTATGGAGTCCCTCGCCACCTGTGGCCTCTCCTGTGTGTGTCTCCTGCTCTCTTCGAATCCTTGACAAGATCCTTGTGAATGAAAAGATCTGCCTCGTCCAGGCACCACCGGCAGGGGAAGAGGGGAATCAAGAAGTCAGGGCCATTCCCCTGTTTCCGACCTAGTGACAACATCCGGGACAGAAGCAGCCTGCTTTCAGATGTGACTGACCAGCATCACTATTTTGGAAGAGCCAAACAAAGATCTAGAACTACAAGAGCTTCTCTAAATTGAAAAGAATGCAAACCTGGATTTTATTTTCATAGTTTCAGAAGATGAGTTGTGATCCCTGATTGGGAGGGCCTATGGGGCCCTCTAGGGCATCTCACTATCTGACATATCAGGCATCTACCTCTTCTTCTTCCATGTTTCTTTATTATTATTATCTTTGCTTTTGCCTCTCACATCAAATTTGTATGTCATGGTTTTTCAGTTTTGGTATATTTTCATTTTGTAAATGTCACTTATATAAATCTACTAAGTAGAGGATCATTTAGCTAAATCAATTACTCATAAATGATGAACTTATTTTTCTTCTTACAAACTATTCAAATGATGGTCCCAGAGGGACATTCTTGGATTCAAGGTCAAGATGAACCCATGGATCAGTCCTTAGGAAAAGGAACAAAAGGGAAACTCACATTTACTAAACACCTGCCATGTGCCAGATAACACAATAAGTGCTTTCACATAGGTTACTTTAGCAGTTGTTTTTTTTTCCCCCATATGCAACAACTGAATGATCTATGTTGTTATAGATTTACTCTGTTTACATAGAATAAATGCCATTTTTACTACAGGAAGTGGTCCTCAGAATTCTTAACAGTAACAGAGTTTCCAGAAACACATCGAATGATATGACACATCTTTGAATCCACTGGAATGCTATTTTTACATAGAAAAAAATGTCAGTTCTACTACAGGAAGTGAACTAAATTTTATTTCAGTCCCTCTCTGCAGGAATGAGTGTCTCATAGCAGGGACCCAGATTTACAAGGTGCACATTGACGAGAGCCTCAGACTAACTTCATGCCCTCTGATTTGTGAAGTGAAGTCAGTGCCCTCATTTCCAGCTGCATACAACACTGCCTTCTCCTGGTATAATGGTCATTGAATGTGCTGAAATAAATGTGGGACATATTTCATTTGAAGGGACAAAACTCAGAGCTGCTGTAGTTAACCTCCTGCTCTGACAGTATCTGAAAGATCAAAAACTCAAGAGCAATGACGGAGGATGGGAGAAGAGGGACTGGTCCCTGGGGATCACAGCGTGTGCCAGGCCTGGTGCTGGGATCTTTGCCAAAACCATCTCATTTAATGCTCACTTCAACCCTGGAAACAAAGCATTTTCTTTATTTTGTGGATGAGGAAGCTAAGGATTAAAGTTAATTGGTCTTCCTGAGACTTTGGGGCTCAGGGCTCCAGGTACCTCCAAAACCCAGCAGGCTCTTTTTAGTGTTGGCATAATGACCGCCACAAACTGTGGAAATGGGCAGGGTGAACCATGCGGTTAGCCAGTGACTAGAAGGGATGCTTTGTGAATACCTGTGTTGTCTTTGAAATTTGTACATAAAAGATTCAGGCTCTTCTCTGCCTGTCCCTTTAGCAAATCACTTTTGTATCTATCATCCAGGAACCCTTCTGGAATCTAATGAAATATTTAGGTGGTACTATCTTTGAAGATAAATGATTCCCCACTTTATCAGGCATCAAGTAATGTAGTTCTTACTTGTATTTGTCTTGAGTCTACTGCCTTCAATCAATTTATGATCTAGTGAATTGGTCTGAGGTTACCCTACCCATTGTCTTTATAATTCCAGAGACCTGGTTTGTTGAATTATTTAAATGTTTGCATTAAACAAAATTTTTAATCGTTTGAACATTTATCCACCGTGTTAGGCCATCCTTACATTGCTTAAAGAAATACCTGAGGCTGGGTCATTTATAAAGAAAAGAGGTTTCATTGACTGATGGTTCTGCAGGTTGTACAGGAAGCATGGTGCCAGCATCTGCTAGGCTCCTGTGGAGGCCTCAAGGAGCTTTGACTCATGACAGGAGGCAAAGCGAAAGCAGTCATCTTGCATGGGAGAGCAAGAGCAAGACAGTGGGGTGAAGGGGAGGTGCCACACACTTTTAAATAATCAGATCTTGTGAGAACTCACTCACTATTCGTGAAGACATCTCCAAGCCATGAGGGTTTCACCCCTATGACCTAAACACCTCCTGCCAGGCCCCATCTCCAGCATTGGGGATTACAGTTCAACATGAGATTTGGTCAGGGACATCTATCCAAATTATATCACCCACAACTAAACTTGAGTTATTGATAGTATCATCCTAATAACTGGTGGTGAATTCTAGTAATTGCCAGACCTCCGCCTATATAATTGGTCTCAGAATTATAAAAAGGTATACATGTTTATCACCCTGCATGATAAAATACAAAGAGAAACAAAATGAGCATTTTAGTACAGGGGCTGTGAAAATTATTATAGCCTCAGCATCCAGAAACCAAATGATAGTAGATGGCCAGACAAGATGAATCAGGCTTTGGACAAATCAAAATTTGAGCAGAAATTGCAAATGTAACCAGCAGTACTGAGAGTATAATTTTTCAGCTTTCCAATTCACACTGTCATCAGAGGCACCATCCCTGAGACAGAAGCAACTCCTGAAAGTATGAACGCTTACCACATTTTTCAACCAGGTCTCTTTTACAAATGCAGAACACGACTGTCACTTGTGGTATGTCCATACACAAGCTTTTCTGCATTAGCACACAGATATCCTTTCAAATTTAGAAAGTTGCCATATGCTTGGATTAAAATGTGCTATTCGCAATCACTTTGAATCATTTAACATGAAAGGGAGCTATTAGCTCTTCAGCCATTTCCCTCTGCAGTGTCATTACTAGGACTTGGCAGATAAGGACTCTTGTTCCATGTGCCCATCCTTTCAGGGACAGTAGATGGGTGCCCTTAAATCTAGACATTGCAGACTCACCAGGCAAGAAGCTCTACTTCCCCCAGCATCACTGAATGGAGAAACGTTGCTGAAACATCTGCCTTCCCACATTTTCTAAAACACACTCACAATAGAAGAAGCTGCTTCCACACACTCACAGTGGAAGGAGCTGCAAGTGAGTGTGCAGTGGGAAGGGCAGTGGAGACAGGTGTCTTGAAGACTGAGCCCCTTAGTGTTCTCTGTCTCCCCTGTTGAGGCTGCAAGGGCAGAACAGGTCTTCTGCTGAATCAGCTTGAGGGGAGCATCCGCAGGGAACACCCATGAGAGGAGAAAGAAGGGAGCAGCAAAGGCAGCCTGCGTGGATTCTCAGAGCATGGGGAGGACTGTACCCAGATCTGTAGCTCTGCTTTCTTTTTTCAGAGAGTGTGTGATTCAGTTTCTAAGGTGACCAGTGGCCCTGGTGGAAAGTGATAGATTCATTTTCATGCAGACCAATGATCATGTCTATGGTCATGAAAGAAAGTGTCTGTCTTTTGTTCTTTCATCCCTGAGTTTGAACTTCAGCCTCTAGGGCTGCCCATGGACCCTACATAGGTCATTTCTCCCAGCCCCCAACAACGGGAGCCAGAAAGCCAAAATATGCAAGATAGTGACCTCAGCAGAAATTGTAGCTTCCCCCTCCCACAGCAACGCTTTCCAACGCCAAGATCCTTGCTCTAAGTAGCAGTGGGAATAGGAGAGGAACAGAGACTTTGGGCTAAAATATAAACGTATTACCATGAACTTTAAAAGACATGATGACAGGAGGATTTGTAATAAAATGTGCTCTGTTGTGTGTCACTTTAATCATGCAGATAGTAGACATGCACTTTTTTTTTTTTTTTGAGAGGCAGTCTTGCTCTGCTGCCCAGGCTGGAGTGCAGTGGTGCAATCTTGGCTCACTGCAAACTCTACCTCCTGAGGTTCAAGGGATTCTCCTGCCTAACCTTCTCAAGAAGCTGAGATTACAGGCGCCCACCACCATGCCCAGTTAATTTTTGTATTTTAGTAGAGACAGGGTTTCACTACATAGGTCAAGCTGGTCTCGAACTCCTGACCTCAAATGATCTGCCCACCTTGGCCTCCTGAAGCCACTGGGATTACAGGTGTGAGCCACTGCACCTGGCAGACATGCACTTTTTAACTCCTAAATGAGGACTCTTTTTAGTAGAATGGAAGAACTTAAAGGTCTAAGGAAGATGTTTCGAGAGCTAAAAGTAGAAGGAAATCTTTCAAAGTGTAAAGTCAGGAGAGAAAACCCAACGACCTCAAAAAGAAAAACTTCTTAGAGAATGTTTTGAAGAAAAATTGTAGAAATGCAAGACCAAGCAATTCCTTAAATAAGAGGCATAGACAAACCAATGTCAAATTAAAAGAATAATAAAACACCATTGTATCTCATTACAAAATATTTTAAAATGCAAGCAATGTTCCATTTTGCCCTGGATTCATGGAATCACAGAAAGTACTGACAGTAGTATAAATTGGATCAACTTCCTGGGGCAGAAATTTGCTGATATATCAAAATATTGAAAATGTTTGCACATTTGGACCAGAAAATAGATTGTTAGAAGGTTATCCTAAGAAAATTACCAGATGGGTAGCCAGGGTTGTGTTCATTGTTGTTCTGTAGAGCATTGTTTGTAGTTGTGACAAAAAGTGGAAACAATCCAGAGTCCAACAACAGGTGCTGAGCTAACCGAATTATAATACAGTGTTAGGAGGAGTACTCTGTGCTACCAAAACCCTTCTTGTAGATAAGTATTTACTAATATGAAATACACTAAGTACAATGATATTGTAAAATAACGTATACATTACGAATCCAATTATGTAAAAATCAATACACGCAAAACTATTAATTATGAAATTTGTATGCTGGGGGCATTATGGGGATTTGTGTTTTCCTGTTTTTTTCCCCAAACTTTTCTATATACTCAGAAAAGAGTTTTTTGGTTTGGTTGTGGTTTGTGTACATGTCGGGAGCAGAGGCAGGTGCTAAGGTGTCTAACTCAAGTCTAAGGAGGGTTGCTGAGCCTGACTTATCAGTGAAGAAGGAGATTTAGAGGCCAGTTTACCAGACTATGAAAGAAGGAGTAAATTGGTGCTTGCAACGGATTTCCTCCTCGTGAGTCTGAGTGGAAAAAAAAGTAGCTTCCAAACCAAGTGTTTCTAAGGTCTTTTTCTAATCCCCTTTTCAAAAACTTCTAATTTTATCTGGACCTGAAAGCTGGGGTCAAAGCAGTTCCACTTAATCTGTAAAAACTGAGATTCTCATGGACTCTGCCACTTACCCAAGCAGAATTGTGTTTGGGAGCAGTGATTTTTAAGTGTTTTAGCTTTTTCTGTTCACTGAGTAGGGATGACACCATGACCCAGGGAGGCAGCAGCGCTCTGAAGGCAGCAGACTGTGGTGGGTGGCGTGACTGACAGGCCATCCACGCAGCCCCAGCACAGGGGGTCCCCAGAGCCCAGCACGGAGGGCCCTGAACAGGCGCATCCATAAAATCCATTCGAGTTTTCTGGTGTGATGGGACTGCATAAACCACTGGCCTTAGAAGTCTTTTTAAATTTTATTTTTTATTCCTTTTTATTATTTTATCAAGAAGTAAATAACCACTACTTAGCCTTAAAGCTTTAGTGTTCTCTATGTAGATCTGACATCTCTGTTTTCAGCCAGGAGGGCTGGCCCTTCAGCAGATGCAGGCACCAGGAAAGCCATGGGCAAGGCAGGGATGCTGCCCTGCTAGAGAAACTATTTATGTCACCCTAACATCGGTCCTAAACGCACTAGCAAAGTGAATTTTGAAATAAAAATACTCAAATATTCTCTCTGTTCTGCATATTCTAATGAAATTGACTTTTACAAATCAGTTGGTCATATTTCAAGGGACAGCTTTATTTTATACTTTTATACATTTTATACATACACAGTTCGATCAAAATCACATTTTAATTTGACTTTTCTGTTTAGTTAAAAATAACAATAGCAATTTATATTTCCCAAATGAGAAACTTTACAAACTTGAGGGACCTCTGCCCATTGATCAGATGTTACGTTGCACCTTCACTTTATTCATATCAAGTGTGATTACCAACCATTGGGAACGTTTTTTCATAATATTCCTTCTAAAAAATCCAGCCTAAGTCCAAAAGTTTTAATTAAAAACAGTCTGTCTGCATTATGAGCAGGAAATAATGCATCCTTCTGAAATGACAACGTTCGCTTACTCTCTCTTTACTTTTTTGGAGTAGAACTGATCGAGAACAACATTTGCTAATTGGTAAGGTCAAGATATCTTTATTTGCAGGATGAATGATGAAATATCCAGGACTTAAAAATAGTAATAAAAAATAGTTTTAAAGGTACCTATAAGAATATACTAACTTCTGGTAGAATTTTCTATTTTGAAAGCAAAGTGCATTTTCATTGATGACAGATATTTTTCTTAATCATCTTGGTTAGGAAACCGTACATTTAAACATGTGTGTTAAATACCTTCAATATTATTGATGAAGACAGTTGCACATTGTCTGTGGGATGCAGAGCCCCTTCTCAGCTAAATGCCAGGCCTCCTCTCTGCAGGGGATGACTTTCTTATGCCCACCTGCCCCCCTCACCTGTGCCCATCAGTGCCTTCTGAAATGTGGGGCAGGTGAGTTTGCAGTACCTCTAGATGGGCTTCCAGAGCAGCCCCTGCAGTGTCGGGGCACAGGAGGATTGCCAGCACTGAGTCCAAATTCGGGATGCATGAGTTCAGATTTCTCCAGGTACCAGCTGTGACTGACCCTCCTGCATAAGGTAGGGAGATAGTAGTTACCTGTGGTAGGGCTGCTATGATAATGCACATGAAGACCTTCACATCATACCTGGTGGGTGATTAGCTCCTAATGACTGCTGCTACTCTTTCGAACATTTTAATTGTTGATTTTTTTGTTGTTGTTATTGTTAGTATGGTTAGTAATTATCAAGCAGCAGTACTTCAGGCTTGTGATTATTCTTATACTTTATTCTTAATTATTTTTTTCAACTTTCTAGAGGAATCCAATGGTTTACTCTTTTGGTTCCTTGTGCTACAATCCTAGTAAGACCGGGAAGCAGAACCATGGAAAATTGGAGCATAGTGCGAATGGGGAGGCAAAATTGGAGTTACACAAGAAAGATTGCAGAGCCATGGACCCAGAGAAGTGGGTTAGAACAGCAGGCTGGGTGCAGTGGCCTATGCCTGTAATCCCAGCACTTTGGGAGGCCAAGCCTGGAGGACCGCTTGAGGCCAGGAGTTCAAGACCAGCCTGGGCACCATAGCAAGAAACCATCTCTACAAAATATTCAAAAAACAAAATAGCCATACATGGTGGTGCATGCCTATAATCCCAGGTACTCGGGAGGCTACGGCAGGAGGATGGCTTGAGCGCAGGAGCTGGATTAGTGGGGGCCATCAGGCAGCATTACGTGAGCTTCTCTTATCATGATAGGTGAACAAAAGACTTATATAAGAGGGACACCCTGTGAAAGATACGGGCTAAATAGACAGTATTATATTCAATTCCTTCTATTCCTGATTTTTAAATGTGCACACAGAGATGACTTAAATTATATCATGATGTCCATAATCACACATGATAGCCCTAGTCACATATCTGGAAGCAGTGTCGCAGACAAGAAAGCTTTTGTGGTACAAAGGTGTTGTTGGGTAGTTGCTATGGAGACTGCATGCCCCACAAAGCCAGGTTAGCTGGTCCTCACAGAAAACATTTGCCCACCCTAGACTAGGTGCCAGGCAAGGTGGTCTTCTGAAACTTTGCTTGCTCTCTCTTCTCCTTTTTCCCTCCTCTTTTCTCTCTTTACTTCTCCTGCAACTCTTGAGAAATACTTAAAAAAAAAAAAAAAACTCCATTAACAAAGCCTGTCAGCACAATAGGGAAATCCCTGGAAGGAGAGACTCCAGAATGTTAGCAACAGGTACCCTTCACTAGGGGATGAGGGGTGATTTTTTTGCCCTTTCTTATTTTGTTTATCTCTATTTTCTAATTTTTCTTCCAGGAACATGTAAAAGCTGAGTAATTAAAACAGCAAGCAAATAAGAAAGTCTTTGTCATCAGCAATAGTGTCAGGCTTATTGATAACAGTCTTAGTTAGGAGTGAAGGGATTGGAATGTAATTAGCCTGCTCCATGAGAAGATTATCTGTAATTGTGAGATGCTGCCAAAGCCCCTTTGCTGGCCCTCTAATCATGAGACTCAGAAAATATTCTGGAGCAGTTATTCTTGAACTTTTTTTTCTCCAGGATAACACACTTGAAGGATAGAAGACCTCTTGAGTCACTGAACAGGGAGGAACATTTAAAAGCCTGTTGCACCCATCATTTCCAGAAAAAGTGATATTTACAATATTTAATAACCTGTTCACAACAGGTGTCAAGCCATCAGAGGGTTTGTCTTTTATGGGTGCAGCCTTACTTGCAGGTGCCTGCTGGGGATAGTCCTGAGACCACTGGGATGCTTCTCTCAGGGTGCCCACCCTAGGGAATGAGGAGAATGACCCTGAGAAGGCCACACCTTGCCCAGCACATCTCTAACCACCTGAAATTGGGTGGACTCATTTATTTTTCAATTGACTAGTTTCCTTGGTTCCCAAGGCTCCATCATTCATACCTCCAAAGAATATTTATCAATTACCTTCTACCTGCACTCTCTAGTGTGGGATATAAAGAAGTAGCACCCATGTCCTCCCCACTGGAGCAGAGTCTCAGTAGGGAAACCGAGTCACATGGGAATCATTAGGCGAATGATGTTTAGAGCCTGTCTCAGTCTTGCTGCAGTTGCACCCCGGATGCCCGGGTCTGAGGTACCTCTTGGTGATTGCTATGGGCACTCCTTGAAGAATGTGTAAAACCTCTCTTCCCAGTACACAACACTTTGCCTGACTTTCAAATCCATTTTCTCACTTAAGAAAGTTGCCTTAATTATTAATAGGCTCAACCAAGGGCAGTGAAAAAAGGCCATCTTGAAAGATGTATCTTTTAACCATCACAAGGCACATTTTATGAATATAAAATATTCATAAAACTGCTCAATTTTAGTGATACATAGTAGCTAGCTCTGGTCGATGTGTTTCTCCCCGCGTTTTGCCATGCATCTGTTCTTCTGGAAACACACACAGCCGAGCACTTTTCCCTCTGGGCATCCTCTTCACTCCCATGCACAATGACACTGAGGACCTGAGCAGACTCCACTCACCACGGAAGGGGGAAGCTGCCTGCATGAGCACAGTGGGATGGAAGGGGGCCTGGGCCAAAATTCCCAGGCAGGACCCAAGTCCCCACCCCTTGCAGGCGTGGCAGCCAGGCACCTCCTTCCTCTCTTAGAACATCTTGTGTAAAGAGTTTCTGGGTCTACTTCACAGAGTTATCATGGCTACTACAAAGTATAATTCAAATGTGAGCTGTTATGATTGATACAAATACTAATATTGATTTTCTGACCAGAAGAAATGAGTAGGAATCAAACTATTCACGAATCAGGAACACCAGAAGACATTTCCCTCTACCGCCCCACCATCTCCGCAATCTGCTTCTTCCTCCTCATATTCCTGCTCCCCATAGTCTCCTAGACAGACCAGCCCTTGGTGCCTTCCAGGACACTGCGATGTTGGAACACAGATGTGTCCTGAAGCAGGACCCCCACCCTTTGACTCTCTCATGGTGTTCTAGTGTCTTCACAGCCCTTATTATGGTGGAAAGTTACCCTGTGCTGTGGTGTGAACGTGCTCCTCAAATTTCACATGTTGACAACTTAATCTCCAATGCACCAGTGCTGGGAGGTAGGACCTTTAGGAGGTGAAGAGGGGTTCATGCCATGATCAGTCCTCTTGCCGGTCTGCATTCCTTCATGGGCTGGTGCAGCAAGAAGGCCTGCACTGGATGGCCTCCTCTCGATTTTGGACTTCCCGGTCTAGAACTGTAAGAAATAGATCTCTTTATAAATTACCCAGTCTCAGTTAGCCTGTTACAGGAACACAAATGAACTAACACATCCTGTGCTGTGTTTTCCTTTCCATGGTGGTTTCACATCTGTCCTTAGTAGAACATAAGACCCCTGACAGCTGGGTGTTGGCCAGCCAAGCCTTCGTTACATGGTCTCCACACAGCAATTAGAACACATGTCCATGTTACCCTCTGATAACCAGCCCACACTTCAGTGTGATGCTTCTCTAATTATGGTAACCAGGCTCATCCTGTCTTTTCCTTGCTCAGGAACTCAAAGTGGTTCCCTGTTGCTTATTGTGTCTAAGCTAAAGGCCTCTTCCCAGCTGTCTGGTCTCTCATCACATTCTGCTCTGGCCGTGCCACCTTGGGGACCACTTGACCTCCCACGCTGCCCCCACTGCATTGCCGCTGCCTTCCAGGGTCCACTTGGCACTCTTTTGTTTCACTATTGTTGGTGTAATAGATTTCCTGATGACTGTTGTCAAGCCTTGTCTGCCCAACCTCGGTGAAAATATCTTAAGTACATAGCCTTTGTATTTTTATTTTCCCCTCTTGAGACACCTTGCACATAAAATCCCTTAAACACAATAGGTACTCAGTAAATGCCTGTTGACAGATGGACTTAGACATAGCGTTTAGGTTTATTTGTTTGTTTGGGAGAAAGAGGTTAACAGGGCTCAGACTTTAAGAGCATTTGTTTTGTTCATAGTGCAGCCATGGTTTTGAAGCTCCCAGCAGCACATTGCCACCCACACATAAGAAAAACAGATTTCTGTACATTTAGGGGGAAAAAAGCACTGCTACTTTCAATGCAGCCAGCTATATTTCATGCCAGTGGCATGTTGGAAATAAAGAGAAACAGCAGAGGCCCAGCAAATGCCTCTAGTTCCTCCTCATTTCTGAATTCTCTATCAGCACTGACATCTGGCAATAGAATATTACTCCAACAGCAATGATATGAAAAGTGCATCAGAGACAAGGTTGCTATTAGTGTCAAATTAACCCAGTCTCCTCTGTGTTCTATTTGACCAGGAACTGGAGACATAGCGGTGCTTAGAGGAGCTCTGGGGGGATTCGGGAGAGGAATAGGTAAGACGGGCCCAGCACAGCATGGTAACTGTGTCGCTAAGCCAGATTAAATTCCCCAGAAGAGCTTGTTACATATAGATCACAGGGTCCCACCCCAGCACTTCTGACCAAGTCTGTCTAGGATGGAGTATCGTAATTTGAGTTTCTAACAAATTCATAGATGTTGCTGATAGTGCTGGTGTGGTGTCCTTCATTTGAGAGCTACTGCTCTGGCAAATAACAGAGCAGAGGGTCCTAGTGGATGGTGGGGGAGCTTGTGAGGACTGAGAAGCTTCCCATCATGTCGCCCAGTGACTGGGGTCTGCCTCAGCTCAGCTCCTCTCAGCCACAGCCACTGGATCCTCTCAGCCACAGCTGGCTGTGTAATGTCATCTGTCAGCTGAGATTTAACTGAGCAACATCCTGACTCACCGGATGGAAACTGGGGCCTGCGCAACAGTGGTGAACCCCTGGTTTTCACCTCATTTTTAAGAAGGAACAATGTCAGTTTTTCTTTATAACTAGCCAGCCACCCTAATTCTGTAAAAGCAATTTGGAGGATACATCTTTAAATGAACATAAAACTATCATGACTAACCTAATCTCTTCTATTTTTAATGAAAACGTATATTCATCTTAAAGGGGGTTACATATTCACTGAATAAAAATAACATGCAGATAAACAAAAATAAGAGAACTAAGAAATACATGTAATCCCACCACCAAGAAAAGGCTGCTGTGACATTCCAGATATTCAGAGATAATTCAGATCATCACTGAAAGTCGGGAAGGCAATGGGATTTTTTCTGTTGAGTCTTCCAGTCCTGCAATTCTCTGATTCAAATTGTCTTTGCCTTTTGCTATCTGCTACATTGGGTTCTGGGTTACCACAGTCAGCCTTCTAATATCAGTGAATGACGGACCTCAGAGCTACTCCACCTCCAAGAAGGCAAAACCATAAAAAAGTCTAATGTGCGCATTTTCATTGTAAAAGCCCAGCAATGTGGACTAAGCAGAGGTGCAGCTGCTTGTGTCTTTGGCATGCAGCTACCTTGTAGATGAGGAATGTTATTATCTCTGGTTATTAAAGCGTTTTAGGAAGCAGGTGGAAAGAATAATGGTAAGAATACCATTCAAATACGGCATCCTTAAGATGCCGTATTTGAAAGATGTTCAGTCATCTGGAAGTTTACTGTGGGGATATTCCAATCCTGAAAATGCCAGTTTCAAGGAAGGAAGCAGTGATATGTGTCTTTGTGGGTGGTGGGGTTGGGGGGAACAAAAGCCAACACATCTCTCACCAGTTCTGTCCTGGGAATAAGAACAAGTGTCTTACCATCTTCATTCTTTCATAATGCATTCACTAATCTCTGTGTGTTCGTTTGAGAAATACTTTGTAAGTGTGAAAGTAAATGAGAAAGTTGTCTTTGTTTTTCTCTTTTTTGTGTTATAGCCTTAAATGGCCATTTAAAAAAAGTTTTTTATATCAGGAGCACATGTACCCTAGAACTTAAAGTATAATAAAAATAAAAATTAAAAAAAAAAAGTTTTTTACATGGAGTACATTCCCTGTCTTAGTCTGTTTGTGCTGCTATAACAAAATACCACAGACTGGGTCATTTATGAAGAACAGAAATTTATCACCCGAAGCTCTGGAGGCTGGGAAGTCCAAGATAAAGACTTCAGCACTGGTGTCTGGTGAGGGCTGCTCTCTGCTTGCACAATGACACCTCATTGCTGTGTCTTCACATGGCAGAAAGCAAGAGAGCCTAATGCGGAGTAAAGCCTCTTTTAAAGGTATCTAAATTCCATTCATGGGGGAAGAGCTCTCATGGCCTAATCACATCTTAATCTAAATTCCTTTCACGGGGGAAGAGCCCTCATGGCCTAATCACATCTTAAAGAAGTCACTTCTTACTAATACTGCATTGGCAACACCTGATTTTTGGAGGGGACACATTCAAACCATAGCACTCCCTTCTAAGCCTGATGGTGAGGGCTGGGGCTCTCTTTCTTCACCTCTTTTCAGCATCTGAGATTCACCATGGCTATAGTTGCTTGTCATCTATTGCTAATATTGAATTACAGTGTATTTTGCTCAGATCAAGCCACTGTGGATCACTGTGTATATCCATCGTTCTCGCACTGCCAATAAAGACATACGTGAGACTGGGTAATATATAAAGAAAAAGAAATTTAATGGGCTGAGAGTTCCACATGGCTGGGGAGGCCTCACAATCATGGCAAAGGGAAAGGAGGAGCAAAGGCATGTCTTTCATGGTGACAGGCAAGAGAGCGTGTGCAGGGGAACTGCCCTTTATAGAACTATCAAATTTCATGACACTTATTCACTCCCACGAGAACAGCTTGGCAAAAACCCACCCCCATGATTCAGTTACCTCCTGCCAGGTTCCTCCTACAACACGTGGGGATTATGGAGCTACAAGTCAAGATGAGATTTGGGTGGGGACATAGTCAAACCATACCACTGTGTTACAAACTGCTGCACCCTTTTTAGAGCAGCATAAATGTGAACAAGTGAGTATGAGCCAGAGAGTGATGGACAGAGAAGTCCTACAATGAACAGTTGAAAAATGTGTGAGTCAAGTCTGAAGAAGAGCTGTGGTGTAATAGGAGCTATATTTGGTCTTTGTCCCCAGTTACTGTCATAGAAGTCCTAAAAACCCCTGGAAATTTTGGATTGATAGTAGTATATTGTGTTATTCATCATTAGCCCCTTGGATAACTCTTGTATTGATGCTAATGCATTTACTCAGGGTGCACCCCCTAGAAAGCCTCAAGATTGGCCCAGAAAGACCAAATAATTAGAAGATTAGAGAGCTAGAACTTTCAGCCCCACCCACTGACCTTTGGGAAGGGGATACTAGAGACCAAGCTCTCTATAAACTCTTGAACGACAAGATTGGATGAGCTTCTGGGGTGCTGAACGTGTGGAGGTGCTGCACGGGTGGCAGCTCCAGCGAGGGCATGGAAGCTCCAACCCCCTTCCTCACCCTATTCATCTCTTCATCTGGTGTTCATCAGCATCCTTATAATATCCCTTAGAATAAACCAATGAATGTAAGTGTTTTCCTGAGTCCTGTGAGCTGTTCCAGCAAATTAATCTTACCCATTGAGGGAATTGTGGGAACCTTGGTTTGTAGCCCATCAGTCCGAAGTACAGGTGGCCCCAACTTGGGATTGATGTCTCGAGTCTTGTGGGGCTGAGCCCTCAATCTGTGGGATCTGATGCTATTTGCAGGTAGATAGAATCAGAATAGAGTTGAATTATAGGCTACGCAGTTGGTGTCCACTGGAGAATTGCTTGGTATATGTGGCAAGTCCCCCCCCCCACCACCATCTGGTCATAGAAGTGTTCTGTATTGAGTGTCTGAGTGCAAGGGCAAAAATAGTTTGTTTTTGTTTTTGTTTTCCTTATTCTAGAGTGGATATTATGGAGGTTGGGGAGAATCTGTGAGATATTTGTGATATTGATATATGTTTATGTTTTTAGATATTTGAGTTCTATCAAGAGAAAAAGAGAGTAGAGTTCATCTGTATTGTTTCTTACAGAAGAACTTAGATCCATATGGAAGTAAATTTAATAAGGAACAGATTTATATTCAAAATAAGAACAAATTTTAGAATTAGTGCTATTGAAAAATGGAATGGGACTCCTAGAGAAATCATAAGTTCCCAGGTATTGGAAGGTTTTTTTTTGAGAGTCTGAATGGACCAGTTTCAGAAGTATCATAAAATGAGTTCTAATACTGGATGGAAAGGTGTCATAGATGTTCTTTGAGGAGTATTAAGAGCTAAGATATGGAATGTATCCTTATGTGTTACAGAGTCAGTATAGCAACATCCTAACCAAGCTTCCTACCCACATTTCATCCAGTTGACCCCACTGTTTCTATTAGAATAACCTATTTGCTAATAACCTAACTTTCAGCCATTTTAAGTGTCAGCAGTGACTCCATTACTGCTTGTTATGTGAAATTCATTTACTTGAGACCCACATTTGAAATACTCTCCCAAGTGATTTCCCACTTTCAACATCTGGTCTCTGTTACCATAATGCTAACTGAGTTGTTACCTCCCCTCATGTATTAGTCAGAGTTCTCTAGAGGGACAGAACGAATAGGATAGATGTTGTATATAAGAAAGGGAGTTTACTAAGGAGAATTGACTTACATGATCACAAGATAAAGCCCCACGATAGGCCTTCTGCAAGGTGAGGAGCAAGAAAGCCAATGGTGGATCAGGCCACGTCCCAAAACCTCAAAAGCAGGGAAGCCAATAGTGCAGTCTTCAGTCTGTAGCCAAAGACCCAATAGCCCCTGGCAAACCACTCTAAGTCCAAGAGTCCAAAAGCTGAAGAACTAGGAGCCTGATGTTTGAGGGCAGGAAGCATCCAGCATTGGAGAAAGATGAAGGCCAGAAGACTCAGCCAGTCTGCTCTTCCCATCTTCTGCTGCTGCCTTATTCTAGCTGTGCTGGCAGCTGATTAGATGGTGCCCACCCAGATTGAGGGTGGGTCTGTCTCTCCCAGTCCACTGACTCAAATGTTAAGCTCCTTTGGCAACACCCTCACAGATACACCCAGTAACAATGCTTTGCCTCCTTCAATCCAATCAAGTTGACACTGAATATTAACCGTCGCTCCTCCCAACTTAGTTCTTCTAAATTTCTCCTTTCTGCCAATCTAAATGTATTTATTATTTTTCAAATTTAGACAAATCTTGTATTCTGAAGCAGTTAAACCTCTTTTTCACATATGACGACTGCTCTTCTGACACATTCTGTATACACACAGTCATAGACATATAATGCATATATATACCTTTGTATATGTATTAATTCATGTATAATGTATACGTACATCAGTGTGTGTTATTTTTGCTGTAGTAACAATGCTTCCTCCATTTGCATTACCATCGTGCTGCTTTCTCATTGTTATATGTGTGTATTTCCCTTTCTTCCAATCTAACAGTAAAACTCTCAAAGGCAGGAACCATACCTCTAATTTCTTTTGTCCTTGGAATGCTTTTCATGTTTGTCAACCCAAACAATGGTACATAATAAAAATCATCAGATGATTTGACCCCCCTCCTTGTGCCTATTTTTTTAAGTGTCTGAAAAGATAGGTTTTTAGATTTCTTATCTACTTTGCCTTTTAGATCTATGGAAATAAGAAATTTCCTTTCTCCATGTCTACAACCAGATGAAAGAAAGGAAGGAAAGGGGGAGACAGGATAGGAGAGAAAAGGAAGGAAGGGAGGGAGGGAGGGAGGGAAGGAGGAAGGAAAGGAGGGAGGAAGGAAGGAAGGAAAGAGGGAGAAAGGGAAGGAAGGGAGGAAGGGAGAGAGGAAGGAAGGAAGAGAAGGGGGAAGGAAGGAAGAAGGGAGGAAGGAAAGGGGGGAGGGAGAGAGGGAAGAAAGAAGAAAAGAAGGAAGGAAGGAAGGCAAGCACACACATTCAAGATTCGAGAAGCAAGAACATGTCTTATTTCTTGCTGTGACTCCTGCGGACAGAGCCCAGTGGTGAGCAGCTAGCTTTGGCTTGTTAACAGATAGCCTAGACCAGTTCTCTAGAAGTGTAGAAATGGAATACGTCTAGACCCGTAACCGAAGACTGGATCATCAAATCGTTCTTATCATGTTTAAATGCTTGTAGAACAGTGAGCAGTCATATACACATGCACATAGATATGCACACATTCCACACCTATGTTCTTAGCTTAAAACTGAGGATATGAAGAATAAGAAGAAAAAACATACAACAGCTACTCCTTATGATGGGGTTATGTTCCAATAAACCATCCTAAATTGAAAAAATCGATAAGTCAGAAGTGATATTTTCCACTTAGGATGGGTTTACCTGGATATAACCCCATGGGATGAGAATGCTGCTGAAAGCATTGCACCATCATAAAGCTGAAACTTCCTGAGGCACACCATGGTAAGTCAGGGACCATCTATATAGCTATTGTTTTAAGGATGACATAAGATTATCTAGGTTTGTGATTTTTTTTTTTTTTTTTTTTTTTTTTTTTGATGAAGGAATTGAACAATTGGCAAAGCTTCATAGGGAATTATTCCCTTTCTTTTCTGTAGATTTTTTTTTAATTGGAATTATCCCAATGCTTGTCATCTTTGGTTGTTAAATATATGCAAACACCAATATTCTGAGCTGAGTTGCACTTAATCATGGAAGCCATTTAATCAGAAGTTCACCCAGAAAGCTCATTGAAATGATCATGAAGCACTGACTGCTGAGGAAGAATGAGAATTTTGCTTAGGAGGAATAATTTTTCTAATATATTTGCCTTTCTACAAAAAATATTTATTTATATTGTGCCATATTCCAAAGAGATTTAAGGTATCTTGGTAATTTGTATGTTTTGGGGTAATTCTTATTCATCCTTAAACTTTATCTTAGATGTTTTATATATAGAATTCTTACATAACGCTTAAACCTTAATACATGGAAACTCTGAGGTTATTTGGGAGGATGATTTGAGATTTAATGGAGACAGCAAATCAAATACAATAAATTAAGGGAAATAACAGGTGAAGTGTTTGGCTTCTCAAGTTAAGGATTTTAATAGTCTCTGCTCTTTATTCAGATTACTGAGTCTCATGATCTGCTATTAACCAAACTAAATACATATCCAATTGGCCCACAATTCTTCTTTCAAAATGTACTTAGAACGAAGGTCAGAATTGTACTCCTAGAGCTTAATTTAATATCAAAATTTCCACGTGAATTATTTGTTCAGACTTTCGTACTTTACAAAGTATGTGTTCTGAGACAAATGCAAGAAATATTTCTACTTTTTCCCTGAAAAAAGAGTTCTCATGCACAATCATTTAGAATTAATTGAGTCTGATAAATTCATGTTAGAGTAGAAATAAAAATATATGCCGTCTAACAAGTTGAATGCCAGTTATTTTCATTTAAAATAATTAAAATTGTATTTTCAGTTGAAGCGCGAAACTTTAAATTATTATCAGAAAGCAGGGTATATACATGGCAATTGTAGCAGAGATCACCTTTCCCAAGAGCATTTGGATTACTATTTTATTTTTAAAACATATTAGCTCCTGCAGTGTTTTATAAATGCCTCTTTAAATCCTCAATAAAATACTGGCAAACCGAATCCAGCAGCACATCAAAAAGCTTACCCACCATGATCAAGTGGGCTTCATCCCTGGGATGCAAGGCTGGTTCAACATAAGCAAATCAATAAACGTAATCCATCATATAAACAGAACCAAAGACAAAAACCACATCATTATCTCAATAGATGCAGAAAAGACCTTCGACAAAATTCAACAGCCCTTCATGCTAAAAACTCTCAATAAATTAGGTATTGATGGGACATATCTCAAAATAATAAGAGCTATTTATGACAAACCCACAGGCAGTATCATACTAAATGGGCAAAAACTGGAAGCATTCCCTTTGAAAACTGGCACAAGACAGGGATGCCCTCTCTCGCCACTCCTATTCAACATAGTGTTGGAAGTTCTGGCCAGAACAATCAGGCAGGAGAAAGAAATAAAGGGTTTTCAATTAGGAAAAGAGGAAGTCAAACTGTCCCTGTTTGCAGATGACATGACTGTATGTTTAGAAAACCTCATCATCTCAGCTCAAAATCTCCTTAAGCTGATGAGCAACTTCCGCAAAGTCTCAGGATAAAAAATTAACATGCAAAAATCACAAACATTCCTATACACCAATAACAGATAAACAGAGAGCCAAATCATGAGTGAACTCCCATTCACAATTGCTTCGAAGAGAATAAAATACCTAGGAATCCAACTTACAAGGGATGTGAAGGACCTCTTCAAGGAGAATTACAAACTACTGCTCAATGAAATAAAAGAGGACACAAACAAATGGAAGAACATTCCATGCTCATGGATAGGAAGAATCAATATTGTGAAAATGGCCATACTGCCCAAGGTAATTTATAGATTCAATGCCATCCCCATCAAGCTACCAATGACTTTCTTGGAAAAGAAAGTCACAGAATTGTGAAAAAAACTCACAGAATTGGAAAAAACTACTTTAAAGTTCATATGGAACCAAAAAAGAGCCCACATTGCGAAGACAATCCTAAGCCAAAAGAACAAAGCTGGAGGCATCATGCTACCTGACTTCAAACTATACTACAAGGCTACAGTAACCAAAACAGCATGGAACTGGTGCCAAAACAGATATATAAACCAATGTAACAGAACAGAGCCCTCAGAAATAATACCACACATCTACAACCATCTGATCTTTGACAAAGCTGACGAAAACAAGAAATGGGGAAAAGATACCGTATGTAATAAATGGTGCTGGAAAAACTAGCTAGCCATATGTAGAAAGCTGAAACTGGATCCCTTCCTTAATGCCTTATACCAAAATTAATTCAAGATGGATTAAAGACTTAAATGTCAGGCCTAAAACCTTAAAAACCCTAGAAGAAAACCTAGGCAATGCCATTCAGGACATAGGCATGGGCAAGGACTTGGTGTCTAAAACACCAAAAGCAATGGCAACAGAAGCCAAAATTGAGAAATGGGATCTAATTAAACTAAGGAACTTCTGCACAACAAAAGAAACTACCATCAGAGTGAACAGGCAACCTATAGAATGGGAGAAAATTTTTGCAACCTACCCATCTGACAGAGGGCTAATATCCAGAATCCACAAAGAAGTTAAACAAATTTACAAGAAAGAAATCAACCCCATCAAAAAGTGGGTAAAGGTTATGAACAGACACTTCTCAAAAGAAGACATTGTTGCAGGCAACAGACACATGAAAAAATGCTCATCATCACTGGCCATCAGAGAAATGCACATCAAAACCACAATGAGATACCATCTCACACCAGTTAGAATGGCAATCATTAAAATGTCAGGAAACAACAGATGCTGGAGAGGATATGGAGAAATAGGAACACTTTTACACTGTTGGTGGGACTGTAAACTAGTTCAACCATTGTGGAAGACAGTGTGGTTATTCCTCAAAGATCTAGAACTAAAAATACCATTTGATCCAGCCATCTCATTACTGGGTATATAACCAAAGGATTATAAATCATGCTGCTATAAAGACACATGCACATGTATTTATTGCAGCACTATTCGCAATAGCAAGGAGTTAGAACCAACCCAAATGTCCATCAATGATAGACTGGATTAAGAAAATGTGGTACATATTCGCCATGGAATACTATGCAGCCATAAAAAAGGATGAGTTCATGTCCTTTGTAGGGACATGGATAAAACTGGAAACCATCATTCTGAGCAAACTGTCATAAGGACAGAAAACTAAACACTGCATATTCTCACTCATAGGTGGGAATTGAACAGTGAGAACACTTGGACACGAGGTGGGGAACATCACACACTGGGGCCTATTGAGTGGAGGGAGCAGGGAGGGATAGCATTAGGAGATATAACTAATGTAAATGACGAGTTAATGGGTGCAGCACACCAATATGGCACATGTATACATATGTAACGAACCTGCACATTGTGCACATGTACCCTTGAACTTGAAGTATAATAATAAAATAATAATTATTATTTAAAAAGTGATTTTAAAAGAATGACAAAGCAGACAAAAGGGAGAAAAAAGTTATGTAAATATATACCTATTATTATTTTTTACAGTAATTTTATGGAAGTAACAAATATTGTCAAATTTCATATAATCTCCAGGAGTTCCAGGTACACTGAGAAAAAAAGCTATTTTAAAAAATTGTGTCATTGGAAAGCTCTGATGTTTGAACCTACAGAACACACTGGACCATAATTTTGTTTTCTAACCATATGTGGTGTCTAATTTAATTGTACATCGTCCAGCAGATGCTACAGCCTTCATTCAACCTGGAACTTACTGGACATCAGTGGCCACTTTATAGAAATTCTTCACGTAGTTGTTTTCTTTAAATTTTTGCTTCATGAAGACATCCCTCTTGATGTATTAGAAAACTATTTTAAGCTGATTAAAGCAACACTTGAAAGTAAAAAAAAAATCAAGAAAGGAGGATATTTGCTTTTTATTTATTTCAAATTATTTGATTTTAAAAGAAATACGTATAAATTATTTTTTTAAAATTAAAACGAAAAGAAGAAAGTAGTAAAAGTGGCACTGTCCTTCACATCCATGCTAGAAGTAACTGTGGTAATGGTTTTTGTTGTGTGTCCTTCCAGTATCTTTTTGTGCACATAAAGGCTTAAGTTTGTGTACATAAAATGTAGACTCAGAAAAGAAAAACATAGTGTTTTGATGCCGTATGCACAGTTTCATGTTCTGGTCTTTTCACTAAACTTAGTATGCACTAATTCTATCATTAGATTTTTTTATATTATTGAGAAGAATCATATTCATAGTTAGACACTTAATTCCAGATGCTAGGTATAATTCTAGACACTAGAAATATTATATCATTAAATGAAGGCAACATATTTCAAAAGTGAAATGTGGGTTTTGAGATGATCATTTTCTTGTTTTTGAATATTTAGATCATTTTTAGACTTTCAGAGAAGGGCATTATTAAGGAGAATTTCTAATCTATAAATGCAAGAGCCAGTAACCAACAGAATTCTTTCTGATTCATCGTATGTTTGAAGCCCTAGGAAGCTTCCTTGCCTGGGTAAAAAAAGCAGCAGGCAGTGACGGAGGTGTAGGATGAGGATTGGTCTGCTGTCAAATTGCACAGGAATTAGAGCACTGAATTGGAAAGTCCGGTCTTAAAAGACAGTACAAAAATTAAATGTGTTAAAATCTAAAACTGCCTCTGAATATATAGTTGAAGCATATCCCAAATAAAGCATCTCTATCCCACTAATATTTCAGTGGTACTACTAAGAATTTTTATGCTAATTAAATTACTGCCGTTCAAAGTGTGACATTTAAAACACCTGTTTAGTGTGTTTGTTGTGTTGAAAATGTAAAAATAACACTTTGATGTAGAGCATTTACGAGCCATCCATATGTGTGAGTGTCCATATGGTATTATAAATTTTAGAAAGCATTTCTTTCCTATTGGAGAAAGAGGTTCTTCATTAACTCCCAAAGGACCACTCGTTTAATGACTGTTGTTCTTTTGCCTTAGCATACTGGCATTTCCTCAATGCACAATTATGATATACTCTGTTGATTATAGCAGCAACGACCTACTCAATCTCTGTCTTTCTCTTATGACTGTACAGATTCATTAAATGTAACCAACCTTCCATTTTATTGCTAATATTAAAATGTGTAAATAACACAAGTGACCACATTTCCAAGGATTGTTTTTAACTAGATGGTATAATATCCCATTGGAAATTAGCTATAATGTTGAAGTCAACATTTTTTAAACTAAACTATCATTGCTTCGTAGCTACCATACCAAACACATGTATAAAACTGACAAGGAGACATGAAAAATTGAAAGATTTATGAGAAATATGTGACTGCCAGAATTTGGACCATGAAAAATTCTATAATGTTTTTTGATATTGCTTTTTCTAAAAATACAGTTTTCTTACCTTTCCTAATTATTGTTAAATATTAAAAATTTCTCTTTCTGGCTGTTTTAATATTTCTTTAATGTTTAAGAACAGAATAAATGAGTCAGTCCAGGTGTGGTGGCTCACGCCTGTAATCCCAGCACTTTAGGAGGCTGAGGCAGTCGGATCACCTGAGGTCAGGAATTCGAGACCAGCCTGGCCAACATGGCAAAACCCCGTCTCTACTAAAAATACAAAATGAGCTGTGTGTGTTGGCACCCGCCTGTAATCCCAGCTCCTTGGGAAGCTGAGGCAGGAGAATGCTTGAACCCAGGAGGGAGAGGCAGTGAACCGAGATCGCGCCACTGCACTCCAGCCTGGGTGACAGAGAGAGACTCTGTAAAAATCAAACAAACAAACAATATCACCTGGAATACTACAAGCACAGGTTCAAATGCTCCTTTTCTCTCCTTGTGTTTCATTTATTGATTCCTTCCTATGTGCCAGTTGCATCCTAGAACAGATGACTAAGGCACCATTGCTGCTGTCCAACAGCAGATGACAGTGAAGCAAAGTTTGACAGTGTGTCTGAGATGCATTTTGAGAGGAGTGAACCTGGGGTGTTATGGGAGCACCTTTGTGGGCACAAGACCCACTGAGGTCAGTCAGCGGCAGTTTCCCCCCGAAAGGTGACTCCTGAGCTAGGTCCTGAAAAACGGGTGGGATCTCACATGGGCAAAGGTATGCTGGTGAGAAAGGACACAGAGGTGTGAATTCGTCCATTGGCTGAAGTCCAGAGAATGAGGCCATGGTGGGGCAGAGATGCAGTGGTAAAAGGATCAGGCCACATGAGTGGGCTTTGGGTAGCAGCCAGGTAAATTTCAATGCTGTCCTCTGGGTCCTGAGAAGACTTCAAAGTGTGTTGAGCAGAGGCTTCCTGTGCTGATGAGGTGGTAAGACAGGAAGAGTAGCAAGGGGACTGGCCCTGAGGGAGGCAGTGGCAGGGCTGTGGCACCTTCCCACTGGAATATCCCTACCCATGTAAGAGCCAAGTTCTGGGCCGGGCACGGTGGCTCATGCCTGTAATTCCATCACTTTGGAATTATAAAGGCTGAGGTGGGCGGGTCACGAGGTCAGGAGATGGAGACCATCCTGGCTAACATGGTGAAACCCTGTCTCTACTAAAAATACAAAAAATTAGCCGGGTGTGGTAGTGGACACCTGTGGTCCCTGCTACTTGGGAGGCTGATGCACTTGAACCTGAGAGGCAGAGTTTGCAGTGAGCCGAGATCACGCCACTGCACTCCAGCCTGGGCGACAGAGCGAGACTCCATCTCAAAAAAAGAAAAAAAAAAGAGCCAGGTTCTGAGCCAAGAGATGGATTAGAATTCAGAACTCAGAAATGGAAGACTGGCGAAGGCTTGGGGTTCTTCACAGAAACATCTGAATTCAGGAGGTTCACTGCTGTATTGCAGACTGACTACAGCTGATGCTGTCCTGCAGCAGAGCGGATCTGTGGGGCTTCTTCAGATGATATCCCCCAGGGATCCTGTGAAAGCCATGACAGCCTCCAATTGATGATGAGTGCATTATCAAAGGATGAATCGAAATGGGTAGAGATTTGTTAGGTAGAATTGAGGATGTTGGGGGCAAAGAGGGGAAGGAAAGTGGGCTGCAATGTGTGGAACAGTGAAGGGCCACATTATCTGGCATGCAGGAGAAAGAGTGGGGCTACTGGAAGCGAGGCTAGAGGGACTGATTTGTTCCATTCCAGTGACAACAGGAAGAGCGTATGATTAGTGTGGTGGTCAGTGAAGAGCCATCGAAGAGTTTTAATAATGACTGGAGCTCTGCATTAGTAGTCTGAATCTGACAATGGAGTGGAAGTTTAACAGGTACAACACCATAGGGGCATGCACCAGTAAAACCATAGAAATGTAGAGAATGAGAATGGACAAAGAAGCAAGGTTTGCAAAGAAACCTTTGTCTAACCTGGTAACGCGTCTTCCGTCTGTCCCTTTGGCTTGGTACGGTAGAGTTAGGGGCAGGTGCCTCACTGGGAACTTTACTTTCATTCAGTGCAGCCAATGAACTTAGTACTTTATTCCCATTTTACAGATGGGAAAACTGAAGTGATGGAGAATTATTATGTATCAACTACCTAACATTTATCATTAGAAATTTTAAATATTGGCCAGATGCGGTGGCTCATGCCTGTAATCCCAGCACTTTCGGAGGCCGAGGCAGGCAGATCACGAGGTCAGGAGATCGAGACCATCCTGGCAAACACGGTGAAACCCTGTCTCTACTAAAAATACAAAAAATTAACCAGGTGTGGTGGCAGGCACCTGTAGTCCCAGCTACTCGGGAGGCTGAGGCAGGAGAATGGCGTGAACCTGGGAGGCGGAGCTTGCAGTGAGCCGAGATCACACCACTGTACTCCAGCCTGGGTGACAGAGCAAGACTCTGTCTCAAAAAAAAAAAAGAAAGAAATTTTAAATATTTATCTATATTAATCTACATAGTAACCCTTTGAGGCTGATGTTAGAATCCTTACACAGATGGTCCCCAATATATGATTATTTGACTTTATGATGGTGCAAAAATGATACACAATGGTTGAAACCATACTTCAAGTACCAGTTCAACCTTGTTTTTCACTTTTTATACAGTATTCGATAAATTCCATAAGATATTCAACATATTATTATAAAACTTGTTTCATGTTAGATTACTTTGCCCAACTTCAGAGTAGAGTAAGTGTTCTGAGCACATTTAAGGTAGGCTAGGCTAAGCTATGATGTTCGGTAGGTTAAGTGTATTCAATGCATTTTTGACTTATGATATTTTCAAGTTACAGTGGGCTTATCGGGAGGTAATCCCATTGTAAGTCGAGGGGCCTCTATATATAGTTGAGGATCTGAGGCTCTGGCATATCAAACAGTCATGCCCACAATAATTTGGATAAGGGGATACATGATTCCCAGGCTTACAGTCATCACCAGTGAATTCCATCCTGTGTTGCATGCTGGCATCACCCAGAGAACCTTTAAGAAGTGCCATTGCCTATACTCAACCCCAAAGCAATTAAATCAGGATATTTGGGATGGAACCCAATCATCCACATTCTTTGAAAAGTTCCCTGTAGATTCTAAAGCACATGTGGAACTGAGAAACGTGTCACTGCTGAGGGACCCTGAATAACCCTCTTTATGGCTGAGCGGATGTGAAGTATGATGGAGAAGGAGGAAGCATAGATCATTGCAACATTTGAGCCCTGGGTGATGAGAAGAATCCCTTGGATACAGAGAAAGGGGTACAGTTGGGAAGTCAGGCCAGAGGACTGGTCAGAAATGACCGGATGGGGCACTTTTGGTCTTGGTGTGGTACTGCACAGGCTCAGGGAGATGACCATAAGGCAGCTCTAACCTAGGTGGGGAACCGGAGGACCTGGATGTGCAGATTTTCTGCTTATATTTGACAGTTTATAAAGCCGCTGATTTAGATGAGACCTGTGGGACAAGCCTGTTAAAAGGGCATGAAAGGAATCCCAGAATAACCAGATTCAGTGGGTGAAATAAAGAAGAAAAACCAAGAAAGCTAATTTTCAGGGAGTGGGTAAAATCTAAGGCGAGGTTTAAGGAGAGAACACAGGTAAACTGAGTAAAGATGGCAGCATGAGTCAGAGTACGAGGGGAAATTAGGTTAGTTAGCTGAGCAGATAACCAAACCGGTGGTGAGGTATTTTAGTCTGATTTATGGGGGAACAAAGTCCAACAGCTGGAGAGAATACAACCTGAGACTGCCTTCATGCACTCAGCAAGAATGTATTGGGAGTGTTCTGCCTTCTAGACACTGCACAGGCTCTGCTTTCCATCCCTGAACAAAACAAAGATGTATGTTCTCGGCCGGGCATGGTGGCTTACACTGTAATCCCAGCACTTTGGGAGGCGAAGACGGGTGGATCACTTGAGGCCAGGCATTCAAGACCAACTTGGCCAACATGGCAAAACCCTATCTTAACTAAAAACACAAAGATTAACTGGGTGTGGTGGTGCATGCCTGTAATCCTAGATTCTCGGGAGGCTGAGGCAGCAGAATCACTTGAACCTGGAAGGTGGAGTTTGCAGTGAGCTGAGATCGTGCCATTACACTCTAGCCTGGGTGACACAGCAAGACTCAGTCGAAAAAAAAAAAAAAAAGATACGTGTGTCCTCATGTGGTTTACATTCCAGCTGGTGGAAACTGATTAGAAACATACAAATTATGTAAATAGGACTTTAGTTTCATATGCTAAGGGCGTAGAGGGGAGATAAACTACCCAGGATTGAGAGAATGGGTTGGAGAGACATGACCATATTAATTAAGCAAGGTGGTCCTTGAAGATTTCCCTGAAAAGTCAACATTAGAGCTAAGCCTGGCAGAGGTGAGGTGGGATCGTGTGACTGTCAGGCAATTACTCTAATGCTTTGTATGATTTTGGATTTTCTATGTATACAATCTTGTCATTTGGAGTCTTTAGTGCTCTGCATCTTTGTCAGCCCGTGGTGTTATCTGGACTTTATTTTATCCATTGTAATGGGTATGTAGTGATACCTGGTCAGGACTTTAACTTGTGTTTCACTATTGACTAGTGATATTGATTGTCTTTCCATGGGCTTATTTGCCATTTATATATCTCCTTTGGCTAAACGTCTGTTTCATCCTTTGTTGTTTGTTTGTTAGAGACAAGGTCTGGCTCTGCCCATTGCACTGGTTGGAGTGATCATGGTTCACTGTAGCCTCAAACTCCTAAGCTCAAGAAATCCTCCTGCCTCAGCCTCCCAAGAACTAGAATTACAGGTGCCACCATGCCTGGCTAATTTTTTAAAAATTATTTTTGTAGCAATAGGTCTCACTAGGTTGCCAAGGCTGGTCTCGAACTCCTGCCCTCAAACTATCCTGCTTTTTATCCATTTTTAAATTGTTTTCTTTTTTTTTTTTTTAATGTTGATTCTTCAGAGTTTTTCATTTTTTATATATTTAAATTCTTTGGTAGGTATATGATTTGTAAATATTTTCTTCCAGTTTACAGTTAGTCTTTTAATTCTTTTAATAGTGCCTCTTGCAGATCAACATTGGTTTATTACGATAAAATACAATTTATCAAACTATTTCTATGGCTCATGCTTTTGGTATCAGGCCTCAGAATTATTTGCCTAACTCCAGGCCATGAAGATTTTTCTCCTGTGTTTTCTTTGAACAGTTTTACATTTTTTACATTTTACACTTATATCTTCTAATTATTGTTTTATTGTGGTAAAATATACATAGCATAAAATTACCATTTTAACCATTTAAAATGTACAGTTTGGTGGCATTGAGTAAATTCACATTGTTGTCAATCGTCACCACCAGCCATCTCTAGAACATTTTCCATCTTCCCAGACTGACACTCAGTACCCATGAGACACCAATTCCCCCTCCTCCCCTCCCCCTCTTCTCTCATGATTACCATCCTACTTTCTTTCTCTATGCATTTGACTACTCTAGGGACCTTATGTAGGTGGAATCATACCTATTTGACCTTTGGTGACTGGTTTATTTCACTTAGCATAGTCTTTAAGGTCCATTTGTGTCATAGGCTTTGTCAGAATTTCCTTCTTTTCAAGGCTGAACAATGTTTCATCGTATGGATGGACCGCTGCAGATCCAGTCATTTATCAGTGGACACTTGGGTTGCTGCTTCCACCTTGCATTTATTTTTGAAGTCCTAAAAATTTATTTTTTTCCCTAATTTTGATACAATTTCTATTCTCTCATCTTTCAATGGCATTCTTACTGTTACAGAACCTGATCTTCTTATGTGTCTAGCAGTAAGGCATTTATATTTTTTAAGGGATCATGAATAACTGAAAACATGAAATACATATTCATTTAAAAGTATTATAAATATAGATGACTAGATCATTCTGAAACAAAAAGCCAGAATTAACTGGTGCAATAAATCACAATCAGCAAAGTAAAAGTGCAGTAGCATCATTGGTTTGGCACTACTTCCATGGCTGGGCCTAAGTGTATGCGACTTGTCAAAAATATACTTCCCGCTGGCGACCACATGAAGTTTCTGGATGCCTGCCATTCAAATTCCCATAGATTTTTTGGGATACATGCTATTTATAAATAAAGGTATTTCTGTTCCGGTAATATGTTTGAGACATAGAATGAACATAATGACTTGTAATGTCTCTTGAAATACTGATTTCTAAATTTATATGAAGTATATACACAGCAACCATGTAGCATCATAATTATTGACCTTGGACAGAATTTGGATGTATTTTGTGTATACAAGCCACATTGATCTATACTAGTTAATACATATGCCTAAATTTTTAGTTATGTATCTGGCATTGATTATGGCACCGAAAAGAATATGGTTCAATAATGTATTATTTTGTACTAGGTTAAAAGTAAAAACTACAGTTGATGTAACTGTGAAAAATCCATTTATTATGGTTACTTTTAAATTTATATGAATCAGTTGTACCTTAAATAAAATGTTTGTCAGCAATTCATATCTGAGGTATAAAAAAATCAGCAACTTTCATTTTACGTGACTGTGTTACTTATTCCAAGAAATTCAAAGGGAGTAAGAGAGTAACTATGAGGACATCACATTCTAATCACTCACATTCTAATCACTCACATTTTAATCACCCACAAATGAGGTCACACATAATGGGTCACACATAATGGAAACTGTTTCAAAATTGAAAGGCACATCATCTCTGCTTCAGGCTGAGCGTGCTCCTGTTTAACCCAAGGAAGAACTCTTTCCTGCACAGTGAGCCAAGTACAGGGACAGGCAGAAGATCAAGAAGAGTTTGTTGTGACATTTTCCTACTTTGATTACTTTGGCTCCCATCACCTTTCTTACCGCTTAGAGATCAACATGTATATTAACAGAAGTGATGGACTGGCACAAGACTTCCCTAATAAATCTCAAGCGTTGTTTTTCCAACTCAAAAAAGGAAGTTGTCTTTCTTCGATATGCTACATGTATACAGACAAACAAAACACCAGGCAGTCAGCTGCTACATACTGACCATGTAACCAGCCTCCATAATTTGAAATATAACCTTCATTACAATTCCTTTTGAGTGTCCCAAATTGGATCAGATCTTCATTTCATATTTCTTTGGCTAGAATGTAATAAGACCAGGTTTGAGAAAAATGACATAGTAGACTGCAATTTCAAATTCCAAATTTCCTTATCCTAAAACACTACAGGGAAGAATTTCTCAGCACCAAAAAGTCCTCTCCATAAGAAGTTGCTTTTGGTACAAACGGAAGTTGAATAAGACAGTCGGTCACCTGTTTTGAATTTCTTATATTGTGCTCACAGGCAGGAAACAAATGTTTGGTTTGGTTTTAGCTGGAAACATATCCTTAAATTTACTCCAGGAAATGGGGAAGTTGTAGCCTCCAACAGCTAACCCCATTACCTGATAGACATCACGTCCCTAATCAGACCTGAATTGAGGTGACCCTGTGACTGGCAAGTAAACAGGGCAGTATAATTGAGTGGAGAAGTGCTGATGGGAAGTTCAGGGTCTTCTCTCAGGGCCACTGAAGCCAAACTTTGGTGGGAGAAATAATTGGACTTTTCCAGGCAAACAACATGCAGCTGAGGCCTAAAGAATAAGTAGGAATTAGCCAGGAGAAAAGAGAATAGAAGAAGTTTTCCAGAAATAGAGAACTTCTAATAAGGAGACCCCAATCAAGGTGAAGTAGGGTACGTTGAAGGAGTTAAGAGGTATTAGTACAGCCGAGCTGGGGAGGTAAACAAGGGCCAAACAAGCCCTGCAATTAGAAAAGAAGATGGAAAAGATGTTCAAAGATGGAGAACATGGTATCCTACTACGTGGCATCTAGTAGTACAGTGATTCTAGAGCTTATAACAGCAAAAAAGGTGGGAACCAAAGAAAGACAAAGCAGGTCAAGGAAGATTAGAAATACCCATGACTGCAGACCCTGCACGCCCGCTAATACAGCGTCCAATAAAGACTCCGAAAGCTCTCCAACCAATTCGAAGTTGTAGATAATGGACAGGAGGGAAAATCAAAGGATTATGTAATTTGGAAATAGTTTTATTGCAGTAACTGCACATGTTGAAAGTGTACAATCTGTACACACCAGTGAAACCACCCTCACCACCAGGATGGTGAACTTCTCTATCACCCCCAAGAGTTTCCTCATTCTTTGTAATCCCTTCCTCTGACACATCCTTGCCCCATCCATGGGCAACCACTGTGCTTCTTGTCCATGTAGATCACTTTGCATTTCCTGAAATTTTTATTATATAAATGGAATAATACAACATGTACTCTTATTATATCTGGCATTTTGCACTCAGCATAATTATATTGAGATATACAGTATTGAGATTATAGATTATATTAAGGTTATTCATGTTGTAACATATCAATAGAATAGTTCATTCCTTTTTATTCATTCCTTCAGAGACATACCACAGTTTGTTATCCATTTACCTGTTGGTGGACGTTTGGGTCATTCCAGTTTGGAACTACTTAAAATAAAACGATTATGACTATTTATTTACAACTTTATGCACATATGGTTTAATTTCTATTGGGTAAATACTTAGGAGTGGAATAGCTGGGCCATTTGGATAGTGTATGTTTCTGTTTTCCAAAGTGGTTGTACCATTGTACCTTCCCACTAGCAGTGAATGAGGATTCCATTTCCTCCACCTCGTTCTCAACACTTGATAGGCTTCATGTTTTAAATTTTGGTTGTTCTAATAGGCGTGGTTTTAATTTGCATTCCCTTAATGACTAGTGATGTTGAGCCTCTTTTGATGTGCTCATTTGCATCCTTGTATCTTCTTTTGTGAGGCATACATTCAACTCTTTTGCCACTATTTAATTACACTTTGATTACTGAGTTTTTAGAGAGATTTCTATATTCTAATTACATGTTCTTTATCAGATACATGAAAACATTTTCTCCCAAGGTAAAGGTTGCTGTTTCAGTCTTTTGATAGTGTCTTTCAAAGAGCAGATCTTTTCACTTTGATGAAGTCCAGTTGATCAGTTTGTTCTTTTATGGATCATGCTTTTCTCTTCTGTTTTCTGCTAGAATTTTTATAGTTTAGTGTTTTACCTTTACATCTATTATTCATTTTGTGCAAATCGATGTGAATCAAAGTGTATTTGCATATGAATGTCAAATTATTTTAGCATTACTTGTTAAATATACTGTTTTCTCCTGACTGAATTGCCTTTGAACTTCTGTCAAAAAATGAATTGTTCATATATGTGAGGTTCTATCTATGAACTCTCTATCCTTTTGTCTTGATCTATTCTGTCTTTGTACCAATACCGCATTATTCTGATAATTGTACCTTTCTAATAAGTCTTAAAAGCAGATAGTGTTAGTTGTTCAGATTTATCCTTTTAAAAAAACAGTTTACATATTCCAAGTCATTTGCCCTTCCACATAAACTCTAGAATCAGTTTCTCAATTTCTCTAAATTAAGATTTATTCTAACTACTGTGGTTTCTTAGACAAATTTAGACTCTAGCCATTATCCTGAATAAATATTTGTTTCAATAGATGAATAATTTACCTTTGTTTGACTTGTATAGTATTTTTATGTGTCTATATTATTTTCTCCATTGTAAATTATCCAATTTGTTGATCTATAAGTCCCATTATCCTATTATATCCTTCTGTCTACATGTAGCCTGTCTGCATATTTGTATTCAGTGTGTTTTTTGCATGTTGTTGACATTTAAAATATATAGATCTTTAAGTGTAATTTGAAACTTAGGCCATTGTTATTTTGATTGATTCACGCATTCAATCTAGTCACAATTTAATTTAATTAGTCTCATATTAGAAACTTTTGTTGGATTTTGACCCATGTTGTCTGTTTTATAAGTAAGCGTGTTTCCTTACTAAAGTGTTAGGTGTGAAATTATAGTCCATTAATCCAGACATGAAAAGGAACACTTGGAACCTTTTATAAGGGTAGTTGTTGGGGATAATGAATCTGTAAATACAGAGTTGAGGAAAAACTGATAAAAATTAAAATGTAAAATGGCCTACATGAACATGGACCCTGACATTTAAAAACTTGTTCCACAATTAGAAAATGCCAGGAATTGATTTCTAGTAATTGTCCCTCCTTGATGTTTAATTAAAGAGCATTTTCAACTTAAAGGTCATGGTGAATTGAGTTTTTCTAGATAATGGTCGATGACAATGTGTTTGAAACACATATTGAACTCACCAATGTCTTAAAAGATTAGAGAAGAGAGACAGGAAGACATTCTAATTCTGCTATTCTGTCCTGGGGAGAGAAAGAATACTGTTTTACATACTGTCAGTTCAGAGGAGCAAATTAAGCAACAAGAAAGATAAAGAATGTTGAGACTAGAGAATGAATTTGTTGGACTTTATGAGAGGGCAAGTTTACATTTGGAATATTTTATTGTAGGAGCCCAGGTTGTACAGGGGCTGTGAGTAAAGCGTGCTCTTACTGGAGCAACAGGCTGCTAGAGCATAGTTGTTACATAGAGAAAGAGATGCCTTCATCTTTGTAGCTTTTCATGGGAAGTACAGAGTTCACAGCAAATATTATAATGTGTGCATCCCATGATATCATCATCTTTCCTTCTCTCCCAAAAGTTAGAGATTACAAATATCAGCAAATTCCACATCACCAGAGGGTGAGTATCAAGAAAACATGTCATTCCAAGTGGAGAATTACATAGTGTCTTTATTTAGCATACTACATTATGATCCACTGATACTTTGCTGTTAAGGAACTAACAGGCTACTTCACACTGAGCCACACAGACAGAAAGTGCAGGATCCCTGAAAAGTTTGTGTCGTTTAAATGACCCTGAGGTGCTGCCAGGTCGGGGAAAATTGAGGACAGGGAAGCTACATTATGTGCAATGAATACTGGCTCTGTGCATGCGATCCAGGTAATCACCATTTCAATGAAAGAATGTAGGGCTTACATGTTCTCTTTAGTTTCTGAGTCATGCACAGTTCTACCCGCAAAATATCAGCAAATCAGGAAGTTGGATGCTTAGCACTGAGGCTGACTGAGCATGCAAATACCATTTTTTGCAATAAAATCACAAAATGGTAGTGCATCTGTGTGAATAGCATTAATTAGCTAAATTTAACACACATATTCACATCTATGGTGCTTCTGAAATAATTTTAACAATACATAAAACTTTGCAAAAGGGTAGAGTTAGATACTTGAAATGCACTGATTGGAATATATATGTCTAGATCTACATCTGGACTCACATGCATGCCTGCAGGATACTGTGCAAGCTGGTACAGAAATAGAAAGACCAACATTAGCCTCCAAGTTGACCACTAAATATATGTTATTATCCATAACATTGAAACTTTGCAGAAGAAGTCAGGAATATCCTTAGATTTAGGTGTGTTCCTCAACTGGACATATGGAATGTTGAAAACCTGAGGGCATAAAGTGAATGGTCTAGTCTACTTTTACACTGTAGTGGGGCATATAAGTAAATTGCATGGTACTAAACAGAGTCCTTCCCTTTATTTGTTCAGGAGATTTTAGTTCAGCAGAGTTTAGAAACTTCCAAATATCCCACCCAAATATTTTAAGTCATAAAAATAACCCTGAAAGGACATTTATTCAGGATCAAGGCCTTGAAGAATGGGGTCTCTTAACTATAGGAAAAAATGGTTTTCCAAAATTCTATAATGCTTACCATTTCCAGGCCCTTTTTATCTACTGATTATCATCTGACTCTCTGCTAGCTATTTAATATCTTCTCTTTCATTCTATATCCTGGACTGGGTCTTGTGTCCTATAGCTTCACCGCTCTTCTAAGGAGAGATGTATGTAATGCTTTAGAATAATGAGAGACATATGTAATGCTTGGATGTTCTATGCAGATATGATAATGGATGGCCTGTTTTTAAACACTTCGTCAGCCTCTGTCTGACACCCAGTCCACTATGTAATCAGAAAAATATTTCTTGTCTTCTATTTGCTTAAAATTGATCACACTATGATCTAAGCTTACTCTTTTTCTATTTTATATTTTATGGAATTGAAAAACATCTCCTCACTCTTTTCTCTGTAAATGTCCTGTGCTCTCATGGTTGACTGTACCGTTTTCACCTTTCTCTTCCAGGGTTTTATCCCCATTAGTCCTCACCCCATCTCTCATCTTTCCTTCTAGCAGCCACTTCTATGGAAAGATCTCAGACTTACAGGAAAATACTTCTGCTCTACAAAGATGTCCTTGCCTTCTCAATTGTCTTTAGGTTCCTTTCAAAATGACTCAGACTCTTCATTCTGTGGAGTTAAGGCTCCAAATGCAACACTTTTGAGTGAGGTTACCAGGTGAACTTGCATTCACTTCGCTGGTGTAAATAACTGAGATCAGGCCTTTGCTGAGAACACATCCGGATTCAGGAAGACATTGAGTGCCCAATAGGGTAGTTACTAGTACACCAAGTAGTGGGCAAAGAGCAACGAAAGTGTTAGGAGGGGAAGAATCCCATTTACCCTGGACTGGACGTTATTAGATAAAAACTGTTTTCTCTGTCATTTGTTCATCATTATAGAGGAACCTCTTTCATTTCAGGTGGTTGAAATCAATTTTCTTGGCTTCCAGTATATTCTACCTCCATGGTTCTTCCTTTGAGCTTTTCCATTCCTTTTGTAGCCAGTGGGGGCAGTGCTAATCTTCTATTGCCCTTAACCAAGGCAGGATATAATCAGTCATTAGGCAGGACCGGGTCCTAGTCCACAGTCCTGGGGCTGGTGGGGATGTCAGAGGCTACCTGAGCTGACCTGGGAGCCTCTGGCCTCCGACTACACAGGGATTGGCAGGCTTCAATGTACATTGAAAATTGCCTGGGGAGGTTTTTAAGAAATGCCGATGCCTGGGTCCCACCGAGGACAATTAATGATGAGGTCTGGGCATCTGAGTTTAGTGAATGCCCACCAGGAGATTCTGATTCCCCAGTGAGCGTCAAGCCACGGTTCAGGACTTCTAAGTACTGGGAGCCTCCACTTCACAAAGCTGCCAATTCTGTTTTGTACTCAGCACAACACAGCTGAGAATTCTTAGTTTGCATCAAAATCTGCAGCTCTCATCCTCATATTAGCAAACAGGGAGTCTGTCAACCATATGGTCCACCTGAAAGAGTGGGAAATTTAACCACTGATTCCAAGAAGTTTCACTATTTGAGAATCCAAAAAAGGATTTGAACAGTAAGATATATGTGTGTCCAGTTCTTAGTTAAAACTGAGTATTGGGATGTAATGGAAGTGATGTGATTGTCTGGAATTTCTTATTTAAGGAAAGGTGGGAAATTCCATCCTTTTCTACAGTTAAAAATTAAAAAAAAAAAAAATCCATGGTGACCTTTGCACAAATAAAGAGGGGTAGGGTTATTTCATAGCAGGTATAAATCACACAGTGTATGCCTAATTGCTTTAAAAAAAAAAACCCCAAAGGGCATTTGTGTTATGTATAGTGTACAACAATTCAAAATATAAAAGGACAAAATTATGTGACGTGTATCTGATTGGTATTTTACTGTTTCGATTTTTTTCTAGTCAGATTCACTATACAGCTGGTCCACTATGACAGTTACATCATAGGCCATGGCCAAAATCTTCTGTTCTTATTATTATTACTATTAACGATCTCTCAGTGCTGTAAACTATGGATGGAAGACATAATCTGGTAAATGAAGGATATGAAAAGTTCTCTGTTGTTAAATGCAAAGGGGCTTTCTGTGTGTCAAGCAGCAACATGCTGATGCAGGTCTGATTCTAAGTGCTGTGTTGTAGAGAATGCTTAAGGTAACACCATTCAGGGTTTTCTTTTCTTTTTCCTTTCTGTCTTTTGAGGATGTCCTTCACTGAAGTACAAGGACATTTACAAGGATTTCTAGGCTTCTCCATCACTGCTTAGTGCCTGTGGCCAATCTATCTGTGATATATGATAAATATTTTCCCTTGCAGGAAAAGGGCTTAGAGCTATTTCTCTGCATTGATTGAGCACATTAGACTAATATTTATCCATTTGAAACTTTGGGAATTGGCTGTACATCATTTAGTAGCTGTGCAGCAATTATGAAAAGTAATTGTATATTAGAATTTCCAAAAATTTACATCTGGGGCAGAAAACCTGTCAATCACAAGTGGTTTCATGATGATTACGTTGGGGAAAACTAGAATTGCTCATGATAATGTGGTTGTTAATTTTAGAAGACGTGACTTTTCTGATATTAGAAAGAAATGGGAGGATTTCTAATATTTTATTTCAGGATCATTTTGAACCCCAGGGCCTCCACAACTCCTACTGCTGGTCATAATTGTGTGTATTATTTAGCAGAGACACATAATTTTGAGTTTCTCTTCCCTGAGAATTGAATATAAAAAAGCGCCCAAACTTTCCAACTTTCATTACTTAGTCTGCCTGTAGTCAACCATCACCTGGCTGGGTGACCAAGTCACATACATTTTCCCCATGAAGGAAATCTGATAAGATAAAACACCCACTCTCCTATAAAGAATGGAGGAAAAAAAATACACCATGATTTATTTTTAGATAAATTAAAAGACAAAAAGAAATCTATCTTTTGAACAAAGAAATCTAGGTTGGTATTGCTCTATGTCATTTAAAATGACATTATAATTGGTTTTCAGAAATATTGAGGGCTAGTTTTTCTTCTATGTTTTATAGGCTCTTTAAATTATCTTCCTTTTATGTTTATGTGTTTTTTCAACTCTAAAGACTTACCCATTTTTATGATCAAAAAAATATTTTTATAATCAGAAATATGTTATGTTTAAAATCAAGAACCCAAAACTACCAGGATTGCTAAATTTTATTTTTAAATATGTGGTAATAGCCAGCCACTTTTTTTTTTTTTTTTTTTTTTGAGGCAGAGTCTCACTCTGTTGCCCAGGCTAGAGTGCAGTGGTACAATCTCTGCTGACTGCAACCTCAGCCTCTCAGGTTCAAGCGATCCTTATGCCTCAGCCTCCTGAGTAGCTGGGATTACAGGTATGTGCCACCATGCCAGCTAATTTTTGTGGGGATTTTGTTTGTTTGTTTGTTTTTTGTCTTTTTGTTTGTTTTCTTAGCAGACACAGTTTCACCATGGTGGCCAGGCTGGTCTCAAATTAGTGACCTCAAATAATCCGCCCCTCCTCAGCCTCCCAACATGCTGGGATTGCAGACATAAGCCACTGTGCCTGGCCCACCCACTTTTCCTATAGGAGCTTCTCATCTTTTCCTAATCCTATAGTCATTAAGATGAAAGCTTTTACTTCTAAAATTGTATTTACAGTTTCCCTTCAGAAAGATCCCCACAAACAGCAGAATGGCAAAGCTCACAAAAAAGACTGCCTACTTGCTGTCTTTGAAATCATTCAAGTTTTGGAGGTAAAGAGAAGAACATGTGCTTATTTTATCAACCAAACGCAATTACATGCACAGTGGTCATTAGAATGAGAATTATAGTCTGGGGGTTTAATTTTACTTTTTTGAGTGTTTCTTTAAAAACTTAGTAAGAGGGAGTTGAATTTTTACTATTTTTTCCTCTTGGTATTTAATTTTAAAACTAAAGTTATTCTGGTTATTATTTCCCTTAGAGCACATATTTCCATCTTAAAGTAGCTCTCCCACAACTTGAGCATTCAGAGTAGAGGCGAATTTGGCATCAGTGTTTGCCATGCAAAACCCACACCGATATTCAAGTTTCACCTGCATCTTTATTTCCATTTTCCTTTGTAGCTTGTAATCTGTTGACATGGAGAGAGAGGCAAAACATAAGCAGTTGGAGAGAGATAAAAATTGAGCACAAATTCAGGATAGTCCACAAATTGGCAAACTCAGAAAACATTGTATTCAAAGTGTGTGATTACAGTGTCATCGCAGATTCTGTCTTTGCAGTTTGTCTACTCGCTAAGTCTTATTTGTAACCCCAAAATCAGTATTCCAGACACCTTCAAGGTCTTCATGGACATTTGCAGAGCAGCAAAGTTTGACTCACCCAACACTCTTGCTGTCTGCTGAGGATGAAAGGGGCAATGCTCTGCCTTCTTGTTTCAGCTCTCATGCTATGAACAAGGTGTCCTTTTTATGGCCTATTTAGTGTCATGGTTTTTACTTTTTTGTGCTTTTCCTTGTCGATTTTGCTGTTTAAAATGGCTCCCAAGCATAGTGCTGCCTAATATTCCTAAGCACAAGAAGGAATGTGCCTTGTGGAGAAAATACATGTGTTAGAGAAGCCTTTTTTAGCATGAGCAGATAACCTATACAGGCTTCAGATAACCTCTGTTCAAAAACACAGATGTAGAAAGTCCTATTCCCCATGTTAAGTAGATTCTCCTTCCTAGATATTTGTTAATATTATATATAGGCTTTCAGCCCCAGCACTTCTTGATTCCCAATTTCAGAAAAAGTCTTGGAAAGCAGAACTTATGGGTTAGAGATAAAGTAAAAGTAGAACCGAACCTGCCATGAAGCCTGGCAAACCTGGGTAAGGGCTGCCTGCAAGGGCCTTGCTTGGGAAGAAAAGATTAGACCCAAGAGGCTGTTTTTCCAGGCACTGAACTCAGGAAATGAGAGGCAAGGGTTGAAGCCTACAAAAGATCCAACTGGTAGATTGCAGTATGTGGAAGAGATGGAGGTTCCTAAAGCAGTATGTTAAGGCTCTCTGGAGAAACAGAACCAATAGGAAAGATGGATAGATGGAGGAATAGGTGGGTAGATGGATAGATAGGAATAGGGTAGCGTGGGTGGATGGGTGAGTAGATGGATGGATGGATGGATGGATGGATGGATGGATGGATGGATGGAT
>NC_045438.1:12925345-12987785 GCF_002776525.5 Piliocolobus tephrosceles | reverse complement strand
TGGATGGATGGATGGATGGATGGATGGATGGATGGATGGATGGATGGTTCAATAGATCAATACACAGATAGATAGATAAATAGATAGAAATTTATTATGAGGAATTGATTCTTGCGTTTATGGAGGCTGAAAAGTCCCATAATCTGCCATCTGCAAGCTGGAGTCGTAGGAAAGCTGGTGACGTTGTTTGAAGGCCTAGGAGCTGGAGAGCCAGTGGTATGCATTCCAGTCAGAGTCTGAGGCCTAAGAACCAGGAGTGCTGAGGGCAGGAGAGGATTGATGTCGCAGCTCAAGTGGTCAAGCGGAGGGAAAATTCAGAGTTCCCCTGCCTTTTTGTTCTATTCAGGCCCTTAGTGATTGGATGATGCCCATCCATTCTGGGGAGGCCATCTGCTTTTCTCAGCCCACCAACTCAAATGCTAATCTCTTCCAGAAACACCCTCACGGACACACCCGGAAATAATATTTAGCCAGATATCTGGGCATCCCATGATTTTGCCAAGTGGATGTATAAAATTAACCATCACAGGAAGTTAACAGTGAGGCAGGTTAGAAGGCTGTAAGTCCGTGCCATTCCAGCATCGTCCAAATTCTTCCTCTTGTAAGGACTCTAGGATGTGTCCATAATGGAGCTCAGCCTGCCAACATTAGAGGAAAGTTCCAATTCAAACTCTGTGTCTGTGGGATTGTAGATCCCTGCTGTCCTTTACACACCAAACTCTCAATGGCCAGAGGGTAAGGAGGATGTGCAGCAGCACCTGCCATTGCCGTGACAGCCCTGACTGAATGGAAAGGCAAAGACAAGACAGTAAAAAGTCCGGTAGAGAGAGTAGGGGACATACAGCAAGGCACAGAGTGGTGTCTCCGTATAATGACCTCATGTTTTAGGATCCACCTTACAGTGAAATCACTGGTGGCTTGAGGAGGTTAGACCACGGAGTTTCCACCTTCAGCTGCAAAATTTATTTTTCTTAATCACTTAATTCTAAATCAAATTTTAAAATTCTGGCTGACCATGGTGTGTCATGCCTGTAATCCCAGCACTTTGGGAGGCTGAGGCGGGCAGATCCCCTGAGGTCAGGAGTTTGAGATCACCCTGGCCAACATGGTGAAACCCCACCTCTACTAAAACTACAAAATTACCCGGGTGTGGTGGCACACGCCTATAATCCCAGCTACTCGGGAGGCTGAGGCAGGAGAGTCGCTTGAACCCGGGAGGCAGAGGTTGCAGTGAGCTGAGTTCACACCACTGTTCTCCAGCCTGGACAAAAAGAGCAAAACTCTGTCTCAAAAAAAAGAAAAAATAAATGTCTTTATAGAATGACTTTCACATTTTAAAGAACCCTCGGATAAATGGTTCAGCTGGGAATGAAAACTGTTTATGTCTAAAGAGGACATCTAGCATGGAAACCCCTAGAAATGCATTGGCCAAGGACACTCAGGGCATGCTGGCATGGGGAACAAGATGCGCCCACAGTTCCTAATGACCCAGCGGTTTCTTGGCATGGAAAATAATCACTTTTATTTTAAAAAGGTTTTGACAGTCCCTACAGGGTGCTGAACAGTCTAGAAATTCATAAATTTGACCTTTTCCTTCAGAATTATTGTATAATTAAAATGGCTAAGCTAAGGCGAAATTGTGTATGTTAAGGTTAATCATTAGAAAATAAAAATGTTAGCAAAAGAATGAGGTGGCCTATGGAATATCACAGAAGCTGTTGATTAAACCTGATGTGAAAACAGTAACTTTTAGGCCAGCCCTGAGGGAACCAAGATCTGAGTTCACTTTGTGTGTGTGTGTGTGTGTGTGTACACAATTTAATTATCTCTTTGATGCAAACATCAAGGCAAAAGTTGAACACACAGTGAATGTACTTTAGGGATTGCCAGGAGACTATGAATTAAATAGAAGAAATCAGGGAGTGCTATATTAAATTTTTCTTTGACTGAGAACAGATTATCTTCATAGCCTTTGCACTCAAAGAAATAAAGTTGGAAGGCAATAAGCTTCCAGTTTCCCTTGGTGATCTCAGACAGCTCTGCAGACTAACCTCTGAATGAATTGGCAATCATTTCTTGGAAGCAGAGGATGAAATTTCTGTGTTTCCTTCCATGTCCATCTCAAGAACAGTGTTGAGCCTTGGGCCACACAAGGGCGGCTGTTGTCTGTCAGGATGCCCTTGCTTCCGAACAAGGTGTACCAGACAAGGTGACCCACAGCCCACCTCAGCCCATGGACCTTAACTGAGTGGTTAACAAGAGCAAAAGGGTGGGCTTGTCATTCCCTTCCTTATTGCCTGTTTCACTAACACAAATCTAAATTCCTTGAGTGTAGGCGTGTCTGACTAGTTTGCTGTTGTATTTGTGCCACCTACACTAGTACCTGGCCATCAGAGGCATTCCACAAAGACTCACTAGAAGAAAAGTCCCATGGAAACAAGAGCAATCATGTTTTTAGTGGGAGAAAATTTGAAGTTCATAAAGGAATGAAATTTATGTTTTAAAAATACAATAGTCTTTTTATGTAAAAGTCTTGGTAAGCCTAGAGTTTAGGACACCTTTTAATGGAGCCTGATGCTAGGAATGTCCAAACATGAGAGCATAGGTTCTTCCTTGTGTTTGGGGAGCCCAAAATACTCCGTTTGGTCCTGTTGCATGCTATCCATAGGGAAAGGAGAAAGTCACCATGCTGTCACTTCTTCCAGAACAGCCAAAAGGACGACTTTCCCATGATGGTCCTGGAGCTGGGGATGGAAATGACCTAGCCATTCACGAAGTCCCCACTGATAGTGTTTATTCATCATTTGCATTGGTGTGTGTCTCCTTCACTTAAGATCCAGTCTCTAATTCACAGAAAAGCAATGCAGCTTAAATAAGAAGATGAGTTGGAAGTGACAAGAAGGCTGGCTTGGGAGCAGAGTGTTGAATTGCAGGGTTGAGAATTAGTGGGGGAAGTTGAAAGACTGACGAGGGAAGGAAATAAAATTCATTCTGTGTGGACTGGAGATATGGAAGGAAAAGAAAAAAGTGAAACTGAAGAGGTAGCAGGGAACCTAAGGAAAGTATGTTAGGAAATAATTTCTTATTACAATTTTACCTTTAACATTCTTCACATTAAATATGTAATTAAAGCAGAGTGTACTGCAGCTGTGTCAAGGTTTCCATTTGAAGAGACAGACACGATAGGATATGACTCAAAAGACAGGAAAACGTTTTTGTTTTTGTTTTTTTTTTGTGAGACGGAGTCTCGCTCTGTCACCCAGGCTGGAGCGCAGTGGCCGGATCTCAGCTCACTGCAAGCTCTGCCTCTTGGGTTTACACCATTCTCCTGCCTCAGCCTCCCGAGTAGCTGGGACTACAGGTGCCCGCCACCTCGCCCGGCTAGTTTTTTGTATTTTTTTAGTAGTGACGGGGTTTCACCATGTTAGCCAGGATGGTCTCGATCTCCTGACCTCGTGATCTGCCCGTCTCAGCCTCCCAAAGTGCTAGGATTACAGGCTTGAGCCACCGCGCCCGGCCAGGAAAACATGTTTAATATATTTTTAATAGATATATCTTGGCTGGGCACAGTGTCTCATGCCTATAATCCCAGCACTTTGAGAGGCTGAGGTGGGTGGATCACGAGGTCTAGGAGTTTGACACCAGCCTGGCCTACATGGTGAAACCCTGTCTCTACTAAAAATACAAAAATTAGCCAGGAGTGGTGGCTCGCGCCTGTAGTCCCAGCTACTCGGGAGGCTGAGGCATAAAAATCACTTGAACCCAGGAGGCGGAGGTTGCAGTGAGCCGAGATGGTGTCATTGCACTCCAGCCTGGGTGACAGAGTGAGACTCTGTCTCAAAAAAAATTATTTTTTTTTAATTTCAAAAAAGATGTATCTTATTTTGTTAATGTTGTATTCTGTTTTTTTGTTTGTTTGCTTTGTTTTGTTTTTTTGAGATAGAGTCTCGCTCGGTCGCCCAGGCTGGAGTGCAGTGATGCAGTCTCGGCTCACTGCAACCTCCACCTCCCTGGTTCAAGCAATTCCCCTGCCTCAGCCTCTCAAGTAGCTGGGATTACAGGCACATGCCACCAGGCCCAGCCAATTTTTTGTGTGTTTTTAGTAGAGACAAGGTTTCACCATGTTGGCCAGACTAGTCTCGAACTTCTGACCTCAGATAGTCTGCCTGCGTCGGCCTCCCAAAGTACTGGGATTACAGGCATGAGACACCATGACCGGCCAATGTTGTATTCTTTAAAAAAGAGGATTGTCCATTCCATTTCTACTACCCAAACATGACTTCTTGATTCAATTCCATTCAATGGAACACTTTTTCATTGTCTATAAAGTGCACAGCAAGGAAGAAACTGTAAGAAACCTTGTCTGTCCTCAGTGAGTTTACTTTGTCCTGGAGGAAACCGGGCAGTAACAAACAACTCCAACTCCAAGGTCAGGCATGGTTCCTGATACTGTAGGGATGTGTGCAGTGTGGGGCCATGGAGGCACGCCGTTGCGGGGAATGGAGAAAGTTTCCTAAGGAGATGGCTGTGGTTTGCTTTGGATAGAGAGTCTGGGCTAAGTGTGTTTGAAGTCAAAGGAACAAAACTAGCAAAGATACGAAGGCAGACATTCCAGGGTCCTCTAAGAGAATATAATTCCTAACTCACTGGAGCCCTGTGTATGGATACGAAGTAGTTTGAAAGAAGCTGGAAAATCTTGGCAACAGACTCTGGGGACGTTTAATTCAAATCTAAGGAATATGAAATTTATTCTGTAGATCATGGTAAGCCACTGGGTAGATTGGACCCATAATAAGAAAACTCAATAATATTTTTTCTGTGATGTATGGTTTTTAATATTTACTCAATGTCAACAAAGTGTGAAGATTTATAAAAGCATTATAGTGTGTATGTAATTCCTACCCAAAGGGCTTACTGGTTGATCTATGTAGATAAGTAGGATGTAAACACATGGGAAGAATGGGGAGAAAGAAAGTCAGACGTTATGTATCATGCCACCCATTAGCCATTGACATTACCTGGAGAGATAGGAAAGTATTGCTGAAATCTCACCAAGTGCTCTAGGCATCCATTTATAAAAATGGAGAACCATGGCTGAAAGGTGGCGTTGATAATTAAATGCTAATGACCTGAACTCTCAGGAACTTCAAAGCTGATCCCAAACTTCTTATGCTCTCAAATTTACTATTTTCTACAAAATCATGACCAGTCAACAATTTACCCACTCTTTTTTTTTTTTTCTGTTTTCTACTTTTTATTTTTTATGAGTATGCAGTATTTTTGTAATTAATTTTTAAAACATTGTAAAATAATGCTTATATTTACATAAGTCACTAGAAGCAAAACCTGTCGATGATTAGGCAGTACATGGTGAGCCACAGGCCTGGGACTGGGGTGAGGCTGCTGAGGCATTGGCCTGGGGTACAAAATTCAAGGGGGTATCAGAAACCTCAGTGATAAAGATGAATAATATATATATTTTAAGACCTTAATTTGTTACAGCAGTTTTGGATTCACAGCAAAATTGAGAGGAAGGTACAGAGATACCCCATATACCCTTTGCCCTCGTACACGTCATACATGCGTAGTCTTTCCCCATTATTAGTGTCCCTCACCAGTAGGATACATCAGGGGTCCCCAGCCCCCGAACCTCGGGCTCGTACTTGGCTGTGGCCTGTTAGCAACCGAGCTGCATGATTACTGCCTGAGCTCCAAACACTCTTTTAAATCGATATTTTAATCATTAGGCTTTTTTACTATGTAGAAAGAGAGAAACCATACTAGGGCCCCTCATATATGTAAATATGAGCATGATAATCACATCCTCATGACATGTTAGATGTCTGAAAAGGGCTTAGCCAGTGGGTCATTACTAATAAGAAAACACTATCTATCAGGTTTTCAAACTGTGGTTGCAAATAACGTTTCTTAGTTGTTCAGCAGGAAAGGTACATCCTGTTGGATCTGATTCTGGAGAAATCATGCAGTAGGTCTCGAGTTTCTAGCAAGACACTAAGGTCATCTGGTGCATGTGAGCAGAACGTGTATGACTGATGAGAATTTGCACAATCCTTTATGTGCAGATCATTCCAGACAGGGAGGAGGGCAGACTAACAGATGAAGTAGAAAAAACTGCCAAGCAAGAGTACTGGCAAACCTGTCAAAATTTAAATCCTTAAAAAAATTTAAAAATTAAAAAAAAAAAAATACTTTTTACATTAGAACATAGAAGAGAAATATTCAATGTTCTAGTAGAAAAAAAAAGAGTTTTTCAGTTGTTTTCAATAGAAAATGATATCATGTTAACCACCAGTCTTGAGAACAAACTGATTTCAATTTCCAAAGCCTTCTGATCCCTCATCTAGGAATTTTAACTCAACTGCTGATGAAATAGGTGGAGATGTGGTGCAAGTGATGCATGGCCTCTTCTGTTCTGAGAAGAAATTCACTTCTCGGTTGTTTAATGATGCTTTGAAATCTGTAAAGTGCTGCATAGGAATTTTTTTTTTCCTTTTAAAAACACTTTTTATGAAAATACAGACTTTAGTGAAATAATTATGCAACTCTTATTTGTTAAATTATCTCATTTTTAAATATGCTTTAAAGCTATAGATATCTACATGTGTCTATGGAATGGTGCTTATTTACAGGCCATTTCTCTATACATTTTCTAAATAGTGGACATTTTTTCCCTGTAATAGGTGATAGCAGGTTTTATTGGCAATTGGATATTATAGAAAGCTTTAGATATAATGTTGGGAATATACTTAATTTTTCTTCACTTCTATCATGTAACATAAATTTCTTAGTCAATGGGGAAGAAAGACTGAGTATTGGGCAGTGATTGATAGGAGCCAATACCTCGATTTTCCTCTTATTCAATATTTTTTTGAGGCCGGGCATAGTGGGTAGCTCACACGTGTAATCCCAGCACTTTGGGAGGCCAAGGTGGGAGGATTGCTTAAGACCAGCCTGGGCAACATGGTAAGACCTCATCTCTACAGAAAAAGTCATAATAATAAATAAATCTTTTTAAAAGCCTTCAAATGAAAACATAAATATTTTTCAAAAAATGTTTGCTCCAAGCAGACATGATTCATAAACACTCTTAGACCACTTTCAACAATAACTGTCCAACATCTTTTATCTGACGTCTTGTTTCTTTAAAATGAGAACAATTTTAATTATTTTGAATATATATTTTTTAAAATACTTAGAATATGTTCACATCTTTACATTTAAATATGGGTGTTTCCATGCTAAGATTGAAATCTGCCTTCTCCCTTTTAACCTTTGTTTTACTCAGATAATTCAGGGATATAAAATTTAAGTGAAGAATTTGTGTCACCCTTGTCAGTTTTTAAATTTCAGAGTCCTATATTCTGTCATTTAAATCATGGCAGCTGTCTTCTCGCTGGTGTTTCTGCTGTGGCTGTTTGTCCACATCGATCCTCCCGTGCCACTGCTATCCCTGTCCTATAGTGCCTGTCTCCCCACACCCCAACAGCCTGCCTACAGCTGTCAATACGGCCATGGTCACAGCAGTAAGTCATCAATTTCAATGTTCCCCTTCTTCAGTTTCAGCAGTTCTTGGAGTATGTTTTCCATGTACCCCAGAACAAATTCGCTCCAGTTGGCCCCACACCACCCTGCCAAGCAGCACAGCTGCTCCTGTCAGGTCTGACTTGCAAGCATTCGGGTGCTGCCCTGTCAAGCACTGTGGGTGCAGGTGATGTCAGAGCTGCTGAAGCCACTTGGAGATCTGAGCTGAGGGGATAGGAAAGGGATTGAGAGAAAGAGGCAATGTTTTTCCCCTTTGCTTATCTCCTGTTAAAAGAGTCCCAGAGATACCTAGCTCTTGCCACTTGTTTTACAATCAGAATGGAAATTGCTTCTCAGACTTTTGGCTAAGATCGAGTGCAGATTAGAATGAAATGATTCTTTCCCATTTTGACACTCCAGTTGTCTCTTCCTAGACCCAGACGTGTCTGGGAAACTGGAACAAGAGAGACCGAGTTGCAGTCACTGGGCTGCTCTCAGCATCCCGACCCTCCTCTGCCAAAGGTGACAGCTTTATTGCTGAGGCAACACGTGGGAAGCCGTCCTTCCTCCTTCCCTTCTGCGTCCTTGTGGGCCCAAAGGACCTGCTCTATCACGATGTCAGATTCTACTCAGCTTGGGCCCTTGCTAGATGAGTAAAGGGCACGTAGGTCATGCCATGCATGCTCCTCCCTAAAAACTGCTGCTGCTCCTTTTTAGGATTAAAGAAAAGTGTGAGGAGCCCTCACCACCGCCAGGCAGAAAACACTTGTATCTCACAGTTGTCCTTTCCGTGAGCTGCACAGCAGCCTTGCCGGGAGACGGCGTAGTCTCCATTGGGCCACCGAGGTCACTGAGGCTCAAAGCAGCTCGGGGCTTTGCTGGGAGACTGGGGTGCATCCAGGCATCTGCTCATCCTCCACCGTGCGGTGCAGGGATGGTTCTTCATGCTGTGGCCACGTTCTACTCCTCTCGCCTGGTTTCCCACAAGGCCTCGCGCCTTGCAGAGCAGCCCTCTCCTCCCTCCCACATTGCCAAGTGTTTCCAAATGAAAGGCTGAGAAACCACAAAAGACAAAAGAGAAGCTGTTTTTTCACCTCCAGGGCCCTTCTCCTGAAGGCAGTGCCTGAGAATGCCCCCCAGCCCAACCCCCTTGCACTCCACCCTCAAGAGCCCGCTCCCAGCAGCCCCTACGCAGGAGGCCTTTCCTCCGCTCTGATCTCACTCTCCTGCCTCTGCCCAGGGTAATCTTGTTCCTCAGTCCTCACAATGCACCCTAACGATTTCTGTACATGTTTTGGTGAGTGCAGATTTTAAACCACAAACTTAAATGTGCGAGAAATGCCACACTTCTTTAGTTTCTTAAAATCAAATTAAATCTGACTCTTAGCTGACCAGCAAATTCCATCTCAGCATTCTCGGCTCTCTTTTCTGCCCCGGCATCACCCAAGCCTCAGGGAGGACTCTATGGAATCTGAAAAATCTCTGGATGTTGCCCTATTCCACACCTGTGTGTTCCCAGGTGGTCGCTCCACTGCTCCCATGCCCAGTGGAGCTGCCTCATGGGGTCCACTGGGCAGCCCTCCCTGTGGACACCTGGCCACCTCCCATGGGGGCTTCCAGGGAGCTGAGCCCAGTACGTGCAGAGCGCTGGTCCTTTCCTCCTCTTTCGGTATCTGCCATCTTTACCCTGTCCTCTCTCTTCCCCTCACAGCCACTTATCCCTGGGTCTCTCTTTCCTCTCAGGAGTCCCAGGAGACTCGGTGAACTGCGGATTTCATAGAACCCAGTAAGTGGTCCCTGGTCTATCTGCAGGAGCCCTTTGCTCTTGGGTGAACTGCAGCTTTCACAGAACACAGGAGGCGGTCCCTGGTCTATCTGCAGGAGCCCTTTGCTCTTGCGTGAACTGCAGCTTTCATAGAACTCAGGAGGCGGTCCCTGGTCTATCTGCAGGAGCCCTTTGCTCTTGGCATTGCAGACGTCCTCTGCACAGGTACAAAGGGCTCTATGCCCTTTGGCATGAAGAAGGAGAACTTCAGGTGAACACGATGTGACTTAGTACTTTATCTGGTCACACACATCTGCATACCCCTTGGGACTGTGAGCGCCAAAGGGCAGCGGCAGGTCCTGACCACAGCTGTGTCATCGACCATGCACCGTCTGACGCAGGGTCCTCCCGCGAGTGTGTGGCCAGCAAAAGCTCCAGTGCCACTCGAGCTGCCCATCAGAATCAGGAGCGAAGCCACCCAGCATCAAAGCACAGCGTGGATAATGGCTCCCTGAGGGTCTAATTTTCAAAAAAAAACATGTAAATGAGCATTGTAGGAAATCAGATGCTATTTTAAATTTATTGTTACTTGCAATCATTGAAATGAAGTATTTCTGGATCAATACTTCCAAAGGCAATCAGGAGGGAAAAAAATATTTATTTGGACTCTTTAAAAAGAGTTGCAATTGGAAAAAGGTAAAAATGATAACTTATTTTTCCTTATCAAGTGTTTTCTAGTGATCATGAAAAGAAATTCCAAATAATATTTAGTTGCTGTCAAAAATTTGTCTTTTGCATTTTGGCCACAAAAGCATACCCATCTTTAAAAACCTATTAACAAGCCTGGGCACAGTAGCTCATGCCTGTAATCCCAGCACTTTGGGAGGCCTACGTGGGCAGGTTACTTGAGGTCAGGAGTTCAAGACCGACCTGGCCAACATGGCAAAAACGCTGTCTCTACTCAAAATACAAAAATTCATTAGGCGTGGTGGCAGGCGCCTGTAATTCCAGCTACTGTGGAGGCTGAGGCAGGAGAGTCACTTGAGCCCAGGAGGTGAAGGTTGCAGTGAGCCGAGATTGTGCTAAAAAATAAAAAATTTCAAAAAATGTCTCAAAAAATAAAAAATTTCAAAATTAAAAAAAAAACGAAAAACCTATTACCAGACGTGAATAACATTGCTTTTTAATTCTGCCCTTTTTCCACTTTGTGACTTTTTGCAGTTGTGTAAAATCTTTGACTTAATTTTATACATTGCCACAAGTAAGCTACTTAGTACCTTTTCCGTGTGTGTGTGTGTGTGTGTGTGTGTGTGTGTGTGTGTGTGTGTGTATTTTAGGATGTTTTCAGAGCCCAAGTACTGTTTGCCAGACACCTGCAGTGGCAAACAGAAACAGGCTTGTTTCTGCCCCCTGAGATGAAGTAAGTCTTCTGAAAAGGTGACTCTCCTTTGCAGTCCAGTCTAATGACAGCTGAGATTTTAAATTAGCACATGCCATTTTAATACTCACTGTAACATTCAGCAGCATGCTCATTGCATTAATCAAAATGTCACCTTATTCCATCAGTGAAGGGCACCCCTCATTTAGGCCACTACTCAAATGCTCGAGGACGGCCTCAGACTCGGACATTCACAGGGTGTCACCGCCACACGCTGCCCAGTGCTGCAAGGATTTACAATTGCTTTGGATAATAGTCCATATGGAGATATTTATTTGTTTATTAAAGCGTGTTAACCTAGCTAGCAATTGGAAAATGGAAGTGTTCAGCAGATTTATGTCCTGTAGTTTACTGAGTCAGCCTAATTCATCACAAATACCAAGTGCTCTAATTAAGGAGAAAGGGGGAAAGGTTCCTTCAACATCCTTTATGATGTGTTGTGCATTTCCATCTCTTGATGAAAAAGGTTATTTAGAGCAGCACAATGAATGCTAGTGTCTTTGCTGCCCAGCAACAAGGACAATTGTACTGGAATTGTCCTGCTTAAAAATGGCTGGCTCTGGCCAGGCACGGTGGCTCAAGCCTGTAATCCCAGCACTTGGGAGGCCGAGACGGGCAGATCACGAGGTCAGGAGATCGAGACCATCCTGGCTACCACGGTGAAACCCCGTCTCTACTAAAAATACAAAAAAACTAGCCGGGCAAGGTGGCGGGCGCCTGTAGTCCCAGCTACTTGGGAGGCTGAGGCAGGAGAATGGCATGAACCTGGGGGGCGGAGCTTGCAGTGAACTGAGATCCGGCCACTGCACTCCAGCCTGGGCGACAGAGCGAGACTCCGTCTCAAAAAAAAAAAAAAAAAAACGGCTGGCTCTGAACTGAAAACATTTTTTCTTTAAATCCTGTTTCTAAAAAAAACGGGGGGGTTCTATGATAAAGATACCTATTATTAAAACTTGCTTCCCCGTTTTCCATTTTCCAGTACTTTTGTACTGTCTAGAGATCTCTAGGTTGGTATTAAAAAAACAAAACAAAACAAAACAAAACAAAACAAAACAAAACAAAAAAAGCTTGAAACTCCAGCTTGCCAAGAAAAAGCCCAAGCGGGAAGTACTTCCGAGGCTGTGGTGGAGGGAGGGAGGCCTAACTAGGACGTTCTGAGTCCTCGTTGCCCGAGCGTGGGGTTCCTCCCGAGGGTGGCTCAGGGGTCAGAAGCACAGCTGTCCCAGGTGTTTCCAGCCTAGCTCAGCCGCCTGAAGCAGACCCTCCCAGGATTTCCTCCAGGCCAGTCTTGCAGGCGTCTTTAGTAGCCCCAGGAGACAAGCCTCCCTGGAATGTACTGGCTTTGAAAGATAAAACACTGTATCTGTGCAGTATTAGTCCTATAGGCACTGAGCTGCAGTAGCTTCTTAGAATCACGTCTGCCAGGCCCAAACCCATCACCTGGCGATGCTCCTGAAATCTGTGTCCTCTATTCAAGCTAGAAGTTGAGTGAAGGGTGACTGCTCATTATGTGTTGCTGTGGCATCAGACACTCTCATCTGGAGCTGTGCTTGTTGGCATAATCTATTTATACTATGTTTAGAGGCGTGTGCACCTGCACACACATGCACGTGCATGTGTGTGTCTGTCCTTCCCTCAAATAGTTCATCAAATCACACTGTAGATGCTTTTCCTGGGGGTCAACAATAAGCATCATGAAATGGGTGTGGTTTTTCTTTATTTGTTGCTGTTCCTGAAAATTAATTTTTAAAAAACAAAATCAGGCACCTAGGCTGAGCACAGTGGCTCATGCCTATAATCCAAGCGCTTTGGGAGGCCAAGGTTGGTGGACTGCCTGAGCTCAGGAGTTCAAGACCAGCCTGGGCAATGTGGTGAAACCCCATCTCTATTAAAAATACAAAAAAATTAGCCAGGCATGGTGACGCACACCTGTAATCCCAGCTACTCGGGAGGCTGAGGCAGGAGAATTGCTTGAACCCAGGAGGCAGAGGTTGCAGTGAGCCGAGATTGTGCCGCTACACTCCAGCCTGGGTGAGAGAGCAAGACTCTGTCTCAAAAAAAAAGAAAGAAAGAAAGAAAAAAAAAGCACCAAAATAAGAGTGGAATTTAAAGGTTTTTTGCTTAAATGCCAGATTTGATATATGACCCGTATTTATAACCAAAGATACATGACCACTTCTGATAACTTTATATGCTCTTAATTTGTGCTAAGAGCTTTACGCTTATTATCTTATTTCATGTTTGCAACCACTTTGTTAATACCATTATTATACTTTTCCGCATTTTATAGAAGAAAACGCTGAACCTCAGAGAAATTAAGGAATTTTCTAAGTCTCACACAGCTAGGAACAGTAAAGCCAGAATTAGAGCCAAGATCTTGTGGGCCTGTGGTTCACCAAAAAAAAAAAAAATGTGATTCAATATTGTTATTAACCACCAAATCTCAGATAAATTGTGTTCTAAGCCTCAATAAATGTGTCTTTTATTTCTTGACTCTTACTTTAAAGAGTAAGAGTATTTTAAAAAACAAAATACCATTCAAAATAGAGCTTTTCTACTTTTTGCCATTTAAAGCAAATAATTGGCATTTCATGGTGAGGTTGAGGTTATCTACACAGTCTGAAAACCACCATCCTTGACTATTTACAAAACAACCAACACTCCTGGCGGCAGTTCTTAAAAGATTTTTTTGCCCAATTCACTTCAGTACAACTGACAGTTTGAGTCCATGAGTAGCTGGTTTCACCTTTATAAAATATTATTCTTGTTTAGTGGTTATTTGTGAGTCACAGTGAAGGAAAAGTTATCATTTTCTTTTAGAAACACTGATTCAAGTCAAGCACCTTGATGTTAGTCAAGCTTGAGATTTGGTAATAACATCTCACTTTCTCCACTTAGTGTCCTGCGGTTGATGCTCGCCATTGAGAAGTTTTTTTAAATTTCCACCTCAGGATCATAAACACGGTGTTCAGATTTCAGTATGCTCTTTGGCGTCAGTCGTGGAAGTTCCCATCCACCAGTGCAGTGCGTGTGCTGCCAAGGTGAGCACCAGCTGCCAGCATAGAAGGCACCTTTGCTCGGTCTACCTCACTAGGAGGTCACAGCAGTGCTGGCTTCGTGCTACCACTTCACGGGACAGGAAACCAAGGCTTGGCAGCAGTCAGTGGTTTGTCTTGAGCTCTGTGGTGTCGGAGAAGCTGACACTCAGTTCTAGCTCATCAGAGTCCGCATTTCTGTTTGTGATATCATACAGTATCCTGTGATATCACGTGATACCATGCAAGACATCAGTGACTATCTGCATCTCTCTCAACGCCACTTCCCCCATCTTCACCCTCCTCACCAAACTCTTCTCCAAGGCTGAGATTTCATTGTAGACAACTATTGATTCTCCTCTGTATCAGTCCTACTTTTCCAGATCAGAAGGGACCTAATCCACTTGTATCACCCTTGTTTCCTGGATAACTCACCTAGAAATGGTCTAATCTGTTTACATCTTTTTATCCAGGTGAAAATGCCTTAATGAAAGGCATCTGGGGCATTTTATGACTTGCAAAATCACAAGAATTGATGTAAAATAGAGCAGAGGAGCCAAGGCAAATATATATTCATTAAGAGCTATTTGCAATTATAGTGAGCTGAGTGGTTGTGTGCACTCTCCTTGAACATGATAAAAGACTGCAGATTACTCTAGCATCATTGCAGACAAAGCTACTTAAACTACTAATTACACCACCAAGGAGCTTTTTTTTTTTTTCTCATTCCTGTAGTCTGACAGACCCGATTTTTTCCCCCAGCATGTTCTTCCCTGCTTGTGTCTCATCCTGTCCTTCAGAATTCAATCAGCATGTCTCACAGCAGCACCCTACATGAAAACAGATTGCTGGAAAGTCCCCCAAACAGGCCAGCCTTTGGCTAGGCCTGCCACTCTAAGGCAAGGGTCTGTAGGCTTTTCCTGCAGAGAGCCAGATAGTATTATATATTTTGGATTTTGCAGGCCATAGGGTCTCTGTCCCAGCTACTCAACCGTGCTGTTGCAGCACAAAAGGAGCCCCAGACACTCCATGAACGAAGGAGTGAGGCTGCTGAGTTCCAATCAGACTTTACTTACAGACACTGACATTTGGATTTTATATTAGCTTCTGTCATCATGAAAGAGTATTCTGTGACATTTTTTCCCAACCATTTGAAAAAGTAATAACCATTCTTAGCTCAGAGCCAGTTTGCTGACCCGAGCTCCAAGGCATTTTAGCTGGCCTGGAAATGGCTGGGCTAGAAACTGCTGCAGGAGCTTTCTTTACCTTGAATCCTTGATCTATTGAACTCCAGAGCAGATTATGCAAATCAATGTAGCGGGTCCCTGATTAAAAGAAACTCAAGAACTCCTTGTTGGAGAGACCTCATTAGATAGCACTACATCCTACTTCTGTTGGGTGGCCAAGGACGAACCCAGGCCAGCATCTCTCCTTCGTGACCCACAGTTTCTAGTGGCACCAGAGTGCGGCCAGGGACTGCAGGCTTGGAAGATCCTGGAGTGCAAGAGAGGGCAGGAATTGTTTAGGAATTGCAGTCACTGCTGAGTACTACCCATTTAGGACTCAGAATGCCTCTCAGAGGTCACATCATTCAGGAAACTGGAAGGAAAGGATAACTCAAGACTTAAGTAGAGCTCTTGCTAAATGTTGTTGCACCCTGAAGCAGCCTCACATGAGCACTGCAAACACTATTTACATTTCAAATGCATTTTCAAATTTACTTTTATGGCTACTCTCGGAGGTGTTTTTAATACATGTAAAGCACAATCTTCACATAAAGGCTTCCACAGGAACTGTAAAAAATATTTTATGTCTTTATTTCTAAAAGTCCTTTGTAATTCCTCGAGGACCTTCTTGTGAGGAATATAGACTACAGGTCACGATGCAAAGGAAAAAGTAAGTGGAATATAGTAGGTTAGGATGTATGAGCTGGGGAATATAATGAGGAGAAAAAGACAAAACGGCATAGTAAGCAGCAAGAGAGCAAATAACAGGTTGACAAGGAGATGAAGAAGATTCATGCTTGCTGCTCACACCACTGCCCGTGAACTCAGACACCGGCACCCCCAGAAGTAAATTACAGCTTCGCAGTTGTCTTTGAGTTTTTATCAGACAGAGTTATTAAATTGCCTGTTTCATAGCACAGGTGATTATCCTCTCTATAAATGCTGCATTTTGTTATCATTCTAAAGGATACATTTGTTGTGTCTCTGCAAGGATATAAGTGCTCCTCTCTGTGTTTCCATGGAGACTACACCAGGATCTAGGACTGGGCACTCAGATAGGATACCTTATGTGACCATAGTTAGTCGGTGATCTTCAACTACCACAGTCCAGGGGGGAATCTGTTGTACATTTCCTCTGAGGTTGTAGGCCACACGTCTTTCCAAATACTGGGGAGTTGGGTTTCAATTTAAATAAAACATTTATTGAGCACCAGCTGTATTTATGCATTGTGCTCAATTCTGGGGATTCACAGGTAATAGAGACACGGCTTCTGTTCTTCAGGGATGTATGATTCCAGGGGAAAAGAACGCCTGGAGAATGAAACCAGAGCAAACCCTTATGTAAGTTTCCAACTATCTGTCTTCTTGCTCAGGCAAAAGTCACTAGAGGTGTATGACACCCAGAGCTAATCAACAGCAAGCCCTAGGCAAAATACAGTGACTGTCAAGAGGCTTGCCCACAAGGGGCTCCCTAGTGCTACCTCCTTCCTACCCTTGACTCTTCATCATCCCAGTAGACACTAGCCCCAGAGGGCAGCTGTGCAGAGACCAACTCTTCTACTTGTGCATCAACTGAAGGCAACAGAACAGAGCTGTGACTTTAGAAATACATATTTTATTTGATCACAGCTAAGATGTCACAGATTATATAATGCATCTTTTTTGTGTATTCCTCTAAGAAGGAAAAGAGAGCATCGGTTATGATTAGAAATGTCAATGTTAGGGTGATGAGTAGACTAGAAGCCCAACCCCCACCATCACACATGTAATATCCATGAAACAAACAAGCACATGTACCTCCTGAATCTAAAATTTAAATTTTTAAAAAATTATAATTGTAAGATGCTGTCAATTGTATGATACATTGTGATTTCAGGGATGTTAAAATGTGGGGAAAAAATGCATTTAAGAATAAATGAAACTTAATCATTCTTGGAGTAAATCTTTGAACAGCCACCAGCTGTGGTTAACCTAATAGAGACTATAGGAGCAGTCATGGTAATGCAGATGACTGTGGTAATGTAAAATTTACAGAGCAATTTATTTAAATTTATTTGAGATACAAGATTATAAATAACACAATTATATGGCAAAGCCATCCTTTGACAGCCAGTCTACTATGTTGACAGCTGAGAAGCCTTCAGTTCATACTTAGGATACTTCATGATATTATATGATCTTGTGGTTCTTCTTTAGCTCCCAGCTCAGAACTCAGTCTAAATGTTGTGATTCCCTGGGGCTCGGTCTTAGACCCCTTCTCCTCCTTTGTTTCTTTTTTTCCAATCTGTACTCCCTCCATAGGTAATCTCATCCTTGCCTCATTGATTTAAATACTCACCATATGCTGATAATTCCAAAATGTATAGCTTTAGCTCCAACTTTACCCTTGATCCCCAAAATTAAACCTCTAGCTGCCTCCCTGACTTCCCCATAGTTCCTAATGGTGTCTCCTGCTTCGTAATGCCAAATATGAAGGTGTGATCCTTCTTTTGCTTCAGTCTCCATCACCTCCATAAATGGACACAAGCATCACCTCCAAGTTACCTTGACTCCTCTATTTCTCTCACACTACACATGCTACCCATCTGCAAATCCTGCAGACAATTCCTTCCAAACACTTTCCACAATCTGGCCATGGCTTGAACCCTGGCCCAAGCCACCACGGGCTCTTGCCTGGATTGCTGCAACAGCCCCTAGCTGATCTTCCACCTCCACACTTCTCTGCTGCTTCTCCTCCTTCCAGCCTGGTCTCCAAACAGATGCCAGAGCAGTCATTTTAAAATTGAAGTCAAATAACATCGCAACTCTGCTCAGACTCCAGTGGCTTCTCAGCTGTCTTGGAATAAGCCAGAGTAGTTAAAATGGGTGCATGGCCAATGTGCCCTGGTCCCTGCTGAGTCACTGCCATCCTTTCAAGCCTTTCTCTCAATCCTCAGTCTGCTTCCTGTCAGGGTCTTCTTCCCCTGTTTCTTCTGCCTGGAACCCTTTCCCAGTTTCCAGAAGGCTCACACCTGACTTCATTTAGGTCTCTGCTTAAAAGCAACTTTATCATCAGTGGTCTTCTCTGAGGACTTGCATCCTTCTCAGGCATTCCCAGCTCCCACCCCACACACTTATTATCCCCATGGGACTTGGGTTTCCGTGGTTGTCTCCTGTGGTCTATATGGTGGGCTCTGTCTTGCCTTCTTGGAGGAGTGTGTGTGAGGGTGGAGACCATCTCGCTACGATTCACTCTCTATCCCTAGTCCTCAGGGGAGTGCCGGGCTGAGTGGACGGCATTCCAGAAGTGTGTTCTGCATGGGTGATTATGAAGTTAGGTGGCTGGGTTCGCTGTGTGGTTCATCAGTCCTCTTGCTTTGTAGTCATGAAGGATCTCATCAGTGCTGCCCGAGATCCTTTTAGGTTGTGCATGTTCCATTGATACTGTCATTTGATGCCTGGTGGGTAGGAAGTTCATAGAAAACACTTTATAATAATTTTAATTTTGGAGGATTCTAGAATAGGTCAGAACTCAAGAGTTCTTGTGAAATAAATTGCTTATAGTACAGGAAAGGCCTTATTTCATCATATTTTAATTTTTTTTTTTTTTTTTTTTTTTTTTTTTTTTTTTTTTTTTTACGGAGTCTTGCTCTGTCATCCAGGCTGGAATGCAGTGGTGTGATCTCGACTGACTACAACCTCCACCTCCCAGGTTCACGTGATTCTCCTGCCTCACCTTCCTGAATAGCTGGGATTACAGGCGTCCGCCACCATGCCTGGCTAATTTTTGTATTTTTCCTAGAGACGGGGTTTTACCATGTTGTCCAGGCTGGTCTTGAACCCCTGGCCTCAGGTGATCCACTGGCCTTGGCCTCCCAAAGTGCTAGGATTACAGACATGAGCCACTGCACCCAGCCATATTTTAAATTTTAAGTTGAGAATGTGCTGGGATATCTTTAAGATTAATACTAGAATACCATAGCATAGTTCAGTGAAAAGCTTGTTAAAATGAATAAGAAATAAATCTCTACATTATTTATAGTTATTAAAATTGTGTTTAGACATATACATGGGCATAAAGATTTATTATCTAGCATTCACATTTGTTAAGTTGACATATGGTAAATTAATGGTGTTCAGGGTTTGGAGTTTCATTTTCCTATCAGAATTGCAATACAATTTATACATTTAGTATCTACATGTTACCTGCATCTTCTTGTCTTTTGTCAGAAATCAGACTGTGCTGCCTAGACTTTAGGGCGGTCCATTGTTACTCATATAACCTGCAGGTTGAATAACTTATTAGTGTGGTTGATTTGTCTTCAAGAGTCACCAGGAAAGTTGAACTCAGCTTGGCATAACATATCATTGCTGCTTAAACAAAGGAAGTGTGTGGACTGCTCCAAGCAATAGTGAACTCAAAATTTCACTGCAGTTTCCAAAACCGTCGGTTACCACTGTGGAGCAGCAGAACTTTATATTAGTCTGTACTAAATCCGACTGAGACCAAAAAATGTGTCTAGAATAAAACCCTCGAAGATGATGACAAACAGAGGCCAAGACAACCGAGGGACTGGGTAATAACATTAACTGACAAACACAGCGTTGTTTATTCCGGTCAACATTACATTTTGTCTCTTCTCTTTTCAATTTATGATGACATGCTCTGGAAAGACAAAACAATGATATACAAAATGATAATCTTTTAATACAGTCTCTGAAGGACTGCGCTTGCTTTACGACTTTGCTCTTTCCGCTAGTCTTCACTTTTATTGGCCGGCCAGTTCACATCCCCCATCCAGATTACTCAAATTACAAACAGGGGAGGAACTACAGTAGTCAGTCAGTCATACTGTGGAATATTGCAAAGGTCACATCCATACAGCATCACACTTAATTTATTGATATATGGAGCATTAAAACCTTGAACAGTCCAACTCATAGCCTGGATGGTAACAGAATAAAGAAGCCCCATGCTGTAGATGGGTACACCAGAAGGTGACAATGCAGTCAGCTGTAGTGGGGGTCTGAGCCCGTCTTATTTCAGTGAGAGGCGCTGTAGCCTCTATTCCCGTGACATGAGGTTCCTGGGATGCATTTACTGTCCAGACCGTCATGTCAGCCTCACCACCAACACTTAGAAGGAGGTGCACTGCTGCTCATTCTTAGAGATGTGTCGAAAATGCAGCAGAATCTCTTGGCTTATTATGTTTCTGAGAGCAAGACACAAGCCCCTCCCCATGCAGCTACCCCATCTGCACCTGGGCTCAGAGAGTCCTGCTCACATAATTAGATTTTTGATTCATGTTGTCAGGAGCCAAATTGCATTATTTTTTAGTGCTTGAGGGAGAAAAACAAGAAGAACACACACCAAAAAACACTTCATTTCCTGTCATGGGCTGAATGATGTCCCCCGAAAAGATAATGTGGAAGTGCTAATCCCAACACCCGTGAATGTGCCTGTATTTGGAAATGGAGTCTGTACAGGTGTAATCGGGGTAAGAGAAGGTCATACTGGATTTGGTGGGTCAAAATTCAATGCGACTGGTGTTTTTTGTTTTTTTTTTTTTTTGAGATGGTGTCTCGCTCAGTCACCCAGGCTGGAGTGCGGTGGCCGGATCTCAGCTCACTGCAAGCTCTGCCTCCCAGGTTCACGCCATTCTCCTGCCTCAGCCTCCCAAGTAGCTGGAACTACAGGCACGCGCCACCACGCTCGGCTAATTTTTTGTGTATTTTAGTAGAGACGAGACTTCACCACGTTAGCCAGGGTGGTCTTGATCTCCTGACCTCGTGATCCACCCGCCTCAGCCTCCCAGAGTGCTGGGATAACAGGCGTGAGCCACCGCGCCCAGCCTGACTGGTGTATTTTATAAGAAGAGAAGGGACACAAAGACACAGAGAGGAGACTGTCGCATGCATACAGAGGCAGAGATTGGAATGATGAGTCCACACACCAAGGAATGCCAAGGGTTGTCGGCAGCCACCCAAAACCACGAGAGAAGCTGGAACAGATTTGCCCTCTGAGCCTCCAGAAGGAAGCAGCTCCACCAACACCCACTCCAGAACTGCGAGAGGATGCGTTTCTGTTGTTTCTAGCCACCCAGTTTGTGGCTGTCCCACGAAGCTAATCACATCCCTTCATTTTCTCCTAGCTACTCTCCTAAAGCCCTGGCTTGAACACACCTGGGCTCTCGGGAGCACACAGAGGATAGTACCTGGAGAGTCACTTCCTTGAAACCACTCTATTGTTCTTTACCTGCCAACACCCAGGACTTCAAAACAGAAAAGAAGGTGTAAGGTCAAAATTGTGAAATACTTCTGCCACGTCGCTTATGTCTCTGGGGACTTCAGTCATCTCTAACACACATTCCTATGAGACTGGATGCCAGACTGAGAGCCAGAGACTCTTAAAAACCAAAAGCTTCCCATTTCTCAGGGCCTGTTCTGCAAAGGGGCAGCATGCTGGGGGCTGAGAGCCTGTGTACTGCAGGCTGGGCTCACCTGACTCCCACTGCTGCTGCTTTCCAGCCCTGTGACTTCAGTTACCTGGATAGTGAAATGGGACTAATGACATCACTGCATCCAGATGATGTGAGTTAATAGATGGAGGCTTCTCACACTATATGTACAAACAATGATCATCCCACAGTCAGCCGTTGTTACCAACGCTGCAGCAAAAAAAAAAAAAAAAAGCATGATCAGTTCTTCACTTTCTTCTGGGAGTTGAGAATCCCTGGTGGTTGAAGCAGAAGAACCATTTTTAAAGAGACTTAAATGAACCTGTCTCTCTGTGGTAAGAGAGGTTACATTATTGAGCATGCTGACCCTTGAAGAACAATCCTTAGTAAATTTTGCTTCCATTACATGGGAACATCGGAAGCATACAACCCTGGCATTAATAAGATTTCACAGTGAAACCCAACGGATGGTCATTTTTAGCAAGTGGTGTTCCAAGCCCAACCAAACATTGCTCTGGCTGCAGGGGAGGCACTGACTGGGGCTGACCCCTATGTGCAAATTGAATGGGGGAGGAGGAAGCAGTCCCATAATTAAAAGGGGCAGTAGCTGGAGGCAGTCACCATGAAGCTGGTGTCTTGGTCCCTTCAGGCTGCTATAACAAAACTTCATAAACTCAGTATCTTACAAACAACAAACATTTATTTCTGACAGTGCTGGGTACTGGGAAGTCCAAGATCAAGACACTGGCAGATTTGATGTAGGGTGAGGGTCCACTTCCTGGTTTGTAGAGGGTGGTGTCTTTTTGCTATAACTTCCCGTAGTGAAAGGGGTAGATGAGCTCTCTCAGGCCTCTTCTATAAGGGCACTAACCCCATTGATGAGGGCTCCACACTCCACCCTTGTGGCCTAATCACCTCCCAAAGGCCCCACTTCTTCACACCCCCATAATGGAAATTAGGTTTTAACATGAATTTTGGACAGTCACAAACATGCAGACCATATAGCATGTGGAGAGGAGTGCCTTAGTCACAGTGGGGTAGAAGAAAGTCAGTGGGGTAGAACGAGTGGGCTAGAAGCAGGTCACAGGATGTGGGTGAGATAGACAGCTGGCCTCATGTGAGAAGTCACTGTCACCACAACATGCTTATGAAAAATCTTCCTGTGCCATAGGATTGTTAATTAGTTAATATTGATTATCCATCTACTATGTGCCAAATATTTGTAAGAATGATATATTTTTTCCCACACAATATAGACTATTATAAAAGAAACTATCCCAGGCCTCATTATGATAGGTCCATCCCTCCTGTACTTGTCAGACCCTAACTGCCTACACAGAGAGGAATTAATGGAGCTTAACGTCTTAGGGACCTCTTGTTCATGTTGGTGCAACTCTTTCTGGTCATGATGATGATAAACATTGCAACCTGCCCAAATGTGAAAATGTTACATGACTAAAGCATAGAATCCACAGGTGGGTTTTTCCTGTGCTCGTATTATGCTTTGTTCATTGTTGTTTGTATTTCTAATCAGCAGGTAATTTTGCATTGCATTTAAGAGCATGTGTGGTTTTTGTTGTTGTTTTTATGCTCATAGTGAGATCTGTACCCAGTTTCATGGAACTCTAGTTTTTGGCCATGACATTCAAGATGCCAGTTGTACTGAAGTCTTTTTTTTTTTTTTTTTTTTTTCCTTTATATGAAAAACCTGTTTCTTTCTTTCTTTTTTTTTAAATGGGAGTTATTTCTGGGCTAACGGTCTTAATAGAAAAATAGAATCATATTGTTACATGTTAGTAAGTGTCAGCATATACTACCAAAGATTTATTCCCAGCTGAGTGAGCAAGACTTATAATGGTGAAATGTATGAACCACTTAAGCTAATGAATTAGGTCAGAATAAATTAAGAAAACATGCATCAAGATCTAGAGAATTCCAATGTAATTTTTATTACACTAATCTATACATTCATGTAAGCAGTGGTAAGTCCCCGTAATATTTAGCAGGAGAAGTCAACACTAATATTAGTACTTAACATTATTTGATTATCTGAAATGTTAAATAAATAAATCCAGGTTTTCCTCACTCTTTTATTTTCTATGATTATTGCTGTGATATGAAATTTGGGAAATGAAGAAAAGTTTAAATATTATAGTAAGAATTACCCATAATTTCACTGCCTGGATTTAAGGAACTATTAACAGTTTTGTGTCATAATACGTTGTCTTTTTGTGAACTAAAATAAAATTTAAAACATAATGCTGACTTATTCATCTATTTGGCCAGCACTTAGTTATTGATTATGTAGCATCTATCAGGGACTGGGGATGATACTAGAGATAAGAAGGTTGATAAAACCAGGTCTTGACCTCAAGGAATTTATAGTTGGCTATAATTATGAAACCACCCAATAAACCCTCTAACAAGGATATTAACAAAGGGTTCTGGTAGTTTAGAGAAGAAAATAAACTCTGCATGAAGGAGTGGAGAAATCATTGCAGGAGATTGACCTGTGGGACTGGAGAAAGAAAGAGTGGGGATAAGCCTGGCCATGCACAGCTTGCAGGATCCACAGATGTGCATCAGGGGATGCTCCAGGAAGGGGCCAAGGACGGAGTCTCTGAGGCCAGAGCACAGCTGCCTGTCAGCAATGGACCAGCAAGAAAGTCTAGCAGAAGGTGGGGGCTGCAGGGTGGAGGGCCTTGTAGTCATGCTAGGAACTGTGGAGTTTATCCCATAGTGGTGTGAGGTCCAGGGTAATAATGATGATGGCTAAAACTCCTGCTGAGTTTTCTATGTGGTGGATTGAGGTGGGTTTGGAAAAGCTCAAGCACAAAGCTCAGGCTGACTAGTGTTTCTGCAAGGCTGCTCTTTCTCTGTGGGCCAGACTTTCCTTGGTTATGTTAATCATAGAAGACAGACACTGGCCTAAGAGGCTCATTCATTGTCTTATTTCTTCTGGTAAATACAGCACGGGGTAAAGCCTGGAATTACCCGTGAGCCTGGCTCTTGCACAGAAGGTGTGAGTGTCCCATTACATGAAGGTCCAGCGCCCACTGTGGGGACAGGTGAGGTAGGGAGTGTAAGGCATCTTCAGCTGAGTGTCTGCCAGCAAAACTCCCTGGCCATTCCAAAGTGTGCTGGAGTATTCTGACGCCTTTCACTGCTTTCTTCCAGGCAGCAATGTTAGACTCATACTAGTATCCAGTCAGATAGTCTTACACCATTCAGGACAGTGAGGGGCAGAGGTTTTCATTTTTTCCTTTTCTTTAATAAAATGTGTTTTACAAAGCAATCATAATTTCTGGGAAAGTCAGACATTTTGAAGTAAATTTGCCCTGCATGTAGTTTTTATTTGTTGCAGTGACTCACTGATTTTTTTCTTACCTAAAATCCGTAAGCAAGGGTGAGGGGTAACTATGCGTGAGTGTTGGAGGAACCAAAGATCCTATAGCAGGGGTCCTTAACGTTTTTGGTACCAGGGACTGGTTTCGTGGAAGACAATTTTTCCACAAACAGGGTGAGGGGAGTGGATTCAGATGAAACTGTCCCACCTCAGATCATCAGGCATTAGTTAGATTCTCGTAAGGCGCACACAACCTACATCCCATGCATGTGTAGTTCACGACAGGGTTCATGCTCCTATGAGAATGTAATGCCACCACTGATCTGACAAGAGGTGGAGCTCGGGTGATAATTCTCGCTCCCCCACTCACCTCTGGCTGTGCGGCCTGGTTCCTAACAGGCTGCAGACAGGTACTGTTCCATGGCCCAGGAGGTTGGGGACCCCCTGCCATATGGCAGGTTTGTCTGAGGATGTCCCAAAATGGATATTGTAATTTATTCTCCATCTTAGTGACAAAGAAATAGGGTAAAAGAGGCTCACGAGACTGCCCAGGTGTGATGGGCTCGTAAGCCATCCTGCTGGGATGGAATCCAGGCAGTGCAGTCTTCTCAGCTCCACACGCTGCCCCCAGCTCCTGAGCCAGGAGGCAGGAGCAGACTCTGATGGCCATGCTGGGCATGGGCTGGGGTGGGTAGACACCCAGCCTGACAGAGAAGACAAGACAGAGGGCCCTAATATTCCCCATCAGTGGTGAGGATTCCTTGGAGCTGCTGAGAGGGTAAAGGGGAGGCTATCAGTTCAGCGTTTCACACAATGGAGTGAAGAAAAGGCCGATGACATGTTTTGTTATTGTTGTCGTTATCGAGTTTAAAAATCACTACTGGAAGTCAGAATTGCCACCTTGACCTAAAATGTTGGATGCTAATGTAGAGTGAGTGAACCAACTTCCAAAGGACATTTTGATGTAGAATGAACAAGGTTGGGTGACCTATTAGAAGATGGGCACAAGGAAAAAGCATTAAAGATGAGTCTAAATTTCCAGCATGGAGCCTACCTGAATGCTCAATGATAGTATTAAGAAATCAAAAGAAATTTCAGATCTGATTTGTAGGGGTAGAAGATGCTGGACATTGTCTCCTGTCATCCACATGGAAATTATATAAACCTACCATTATGCAATAGTCATGAAAACTCAAGAAAATCAATAGAAAAAAAATTTTTCATTGTCTTCATAGGTTGAGTTTGGTGGATACATGTAATTCTCTTCCATATCAACCTCAGTTACCTGTGTATTGGCCACATATAGAGCTGGCCTTTTTTGGTTTTTCAACAGAAAAAAAATAGCCATATCCCAGATTTAGGAATATACTAAATCTATATTAAATATTAAAATATAAAATTATTTAAATATTCCCATGGTTTAGAAGATAAATAAGAATGTTCTTTGGTTTTTCTACTAGTACATTTTAACTAAAGTCAGTTGTTGGCCAGGCATGGTGGCTCATGCCTGTAATCCCAACACTTTAGGAGGCTAAGGTGGGTGGATCACGAGGTCAGGAGTTCAAGACCAGCCTGGCCAATATGGTGAAACCCCGTCTCTACTACAATTACAAAATTAGCCAGGTGTGCTGGTGCACACCTGTAATCCCAGCTACTCGGGAGGCTGAGGCAGACGAATTGCTTGAACCCAGGAGGTGGAGGTTCCAGTGAGCTGAGATTGTACCACTACACTCCAGCCTGGGCGACAGAGCGAGACTCCATCTCAAAAAAAAAAAAAAAAAAAAAAAAAAAAAGAAGTCAGTTGTTGTTTTTAATAAAATAAGCTTAAATAAATTTTCACCAGTTCTTTTATTGGTCAGTTTTGTTTTGAAATAACTTATTCTTTTTAAAATGCAGATTGAAATTCTTCTCAGTATTTGGAAAAAATCCACCTGCCACTTTATAGACAAGCCAGCATATAGGCTTTGACATATATAAGCTGTCATGAATAACTTTGTTCTATTAAATGACTAGTCACAATTTAATAATTTACCCTACATTTTTTCCCATCTGGCTCTAGTATTAGGCTGTATTTTGAAGGATACCAGTTCTAAGAAGTTGCCATAACTATAAATAAAGTGACAGTTACTCGAACAGATAGGCTGTACTCAGCCAATAGCCTGGCCATTTAGAAAGCTGAACAGAACCACTTTACCCTGTGTTGACAGTGAGAACAAATTGAACATCCTTGACTTAAGTGCCATTTGTACACCCCTTTCCCGTAACAGAAAGACCCTCTATTTCTTTTGCTCTGCTCATCTCTACCCAATAAATTTAAACCGTGAGAGGGAGCTGTGTCTCTATTTTTCCCTGAAAAGTGCTTGTCTGTTGGCATTTCTGGTGGGCTCCCCACAGCTGGACATTTGGGGTCGCTTTACATAGCCCGGCATGTAAGGCACTCAGGTCACTTCTCCTCCTCCACAAGCTCCTGACTTCCATGCCCTGGAGAAGCTCACCTCCCAGGGAGAGACTTACCAGAAATGGGGCCAGAATTGATAAATCAAAGGGGTTTAGGGGCAAGATCGGTGTGGAAGCGGGCCCCAGAGAGAAGCTGCATTGGCAGAGCTCCTGGGAGCCCTGCTTTGACCTCAGGGTTCTGTTGATTCTGGGGCCAGCTAGAGGCAGAGCCAAAGGCAACCCAAGCCACTCTCCCATGTGCAGCATCCCAGCCTGTTTCCAGGGGGCTCCTCCTCATGGTCCACCACCCACCCTCTCACCACCAGGCTGGCTGTTGGGAGCTTAGAGAATCATAGGAAAGGAGGCAAGGGAAGAATGGAGGGAGAAGGACAGAGTTTAACTTAGGCCAGATATAACAGAATATTGTTATTAAAATCATACATAAAGTGAAATCCTTTACAGTTTAATAAAAAGTCCAAGTTACTAAATACATTAACCTGACAGATAAAGTCTAATATTGCTGACTCATCTGGAGACGAAACTTGCCTGACCTGCACTCTTGGTGGCAAATCCTGGCATGAACTGCGGTAAGGCTATTTATATCCCTGATTTATCCCACTAGGTATGAATATTCACATATTTCACCACAGATGTATCCATGTGTTTGATTAGACCCTGCTGTAGGTCTACATAAAATACAGCCTGTACTCTGTATTACCTTCCTAAAATCTGTAAAGTTCTGAAACCTTAGATTTCAGATACTAGTTAGGAACCCACATTCATATTCTCATATTACAGAGAAGAAAACAAAGACACAGAGTGGTCAGAGACTTCGCCAAAGTCAGAGGTCCAGTGTCAGAGCTAGGATTTCACTCCCCAGAGGCTGCTGCACTTGCCACCGCCACATGTATTAGTGTATTCTCATGCTGCTAATAAAGACATACCCGAAATTGGGTAATTTGTAAGGAAAAAGAGGCTTAGTGGACTCATAGTTTCACATGGCTGGGAAGCCTCACATTCATGGCGGAAGGCAAATGTGGAGCAAAGTCACATCTTCCATGGCGGCAGGCAAGAGAGAGAGCATGTGCAGAGGAACTCCCCTTTATAAAACTATCAGGTCTTGTGAGACTTATTCACTATCATGAGAAAAGCACAGGAAAAACCCACCCCTATGATTCGCTTACCTCCTACAGGGTCCCTCCCATGACATGTGGGGATTATGGGAGCTACAATTCAAGATGAAACTTGGGTGGGGACACATTCAAACCATATCAATATCCTTGATTTATCCCACTAGGTATGAATATTCATGTATTTCACCACAGATGTACTCGTGTTCGATTAGACCCTGCTGTGAGTGTTCTATAAAATACAGCCTGTACTCTGTATTACCCTCCTAAAATCTGAAAAGTTCTGAAACCTTGGATTTCGGATACAGGTTAGGAACCCACATTCGTATTCTTATATTACAGAGGAGGAAACAAAGACACAGAGTGGTCAGAGACTTTGCTAAAGTTGGAGGTCTGATGGCAGAGCTAGGACTTCACTCCCCAGAAGCTGCTGCACATGCCACTGTCTGCCATTCACCAGGCAACCCTTAGCCAAAGTCAGAAGTCCAGTGGCGGGACTAGGCTTTAACTTCCCGGAGGCTGCCGCACCTGCCACTAACATGTGCCACTGTCTACCACTCACCAGGTGGCCCCTGTACTTCCAAGGCAAATAAGCAAATAAAAATACCACCACCACCACCATCCCTCAAAACAGCAAAGTCCATTCTCCCTTCTGTTACTGTCACTGTGGAAGCTGCTGAAGTTCAGCCGAGTGGGTGAACCGATGCACGCCCTCCTCAGTGGAGGCAGCGACTGTCTTCATCCAGGTCAGCACAGGCAGAGTACAATCAGGCTAAATCTCATCGCAAAATAGCACATTCCTCCTAGAACCCCGTCTAGTTGCACTTTTTAAAGCTTTTTATTCCATCCCTGATGGCTTACTGAAGAATTTTGTTTGAGCCAACATTCACGTTACGAACTTTCACTCTCTGCAGCTCTTTCCTCATCCTTCCATACAGAAATAGGATACTTACTTAAGTATTTACTTGTACCACATGGTTGGTTGGTTGGTTGGTTGGTTGGTTGGTTGGTTGGTTGGTTTGAGACAGAGTCTCGCTCTGTTGCCCAGACTGGAGTGCAGTGGCACAATCTCAGCTCACTGCAACCTCCGCCTCCTGAATTTAAGCAATTCACCTGCCTCAGCCTCCTGAGTAGCTGGGATTACAGGCGCCCACCATCACACCAGGCAATTTTTGTATTTTTAGTAGAGATGGGGTTTCACCATATTGACCAGGCTGGTCTTAAACTCCTGACCTCAGGGGATCCTCCCATGTCAGCCTTCCAAAGTGTTGGGATTACAGGTGGGAACCACCACGCCCAGCGTACCTGTACCACACATTTATTAAATACATATCTGTCAGGCACTGTTCTAGATGTTGATGATGTGGCTATATACAGTGCAGCACCTCTGCCATCACAGAACCTGCACTTTGGTAGTGAAAATGGACAAGAAATTTATAAGCAAATATACAGAAATGAGATAGCACTTGTTATGGAAAAAAAAAATGGAAGCAGGTGACAGAGGCTGGGGCAGGTAGTGATGGGGAAGGGTGTTCCTGCAGTCTAGGAGGTGGTCAGGGAAGGCCTCTGCGGTACATGATATCTGAAGATAGATCCAAGGGAACTGGGATGGGCGGCCACACAAATGTCTGGGAGGGGAGTTCCAGGCAGATGGAGCTGCAGACGCACAGGCCCTGAGATGGCTCCTGTATGGCTGAGTAGATAGCAGTGGATGTAACCTGCCAGGGTCCAGTGAGTGCAGAGAAGAGCGAGATGGGTGCAGAGAAGTAGCAGGGTACTGGGTTCAGAGGGCCCTGTCAGACTCCATGAGGGTCTCCACTTTTCTTTAGTATAAGATGGTAAAGGATTGAAGAGTTCTGAGCAGAAAGTCAGACCTTGCTTTAGGGACTACCATACTGGGAGAAGTCTGTAGCTGGAGTGAAGATGACAACACAGAAGTCTCTTGTGCTAACCCAGATCAGAGATGACAGAGGTCTCCTCCAGCAGTGGGCATGATGAGGTCAGTGAGAAGCCTCCAGTCTGCACATACAAGAGGCATGTAGATTAGGTACTGGCATGGGACAGGGAGCAGAGTGAACGATGGCACCGTGGGATTCGGCCTGAGTCACAGAAGACTGGGCTGTCCGTTTAGTGAGATACGGAGGGCAGTGGGAGGAGCAGGTTTGGGGTAAAAATCAAGTGTTTGAGATTCAGCGTCCAATGGGATGTTCAAACCGAGTCAGGATGGGCCATCATCATCAAACAGATGGTCTTTAAGGGCAAGAAGAATGGATGAGATCGGGAAGGGCGTGTGCGCAGAGCAAAGGCAAGGTCTAAGCCTGAGCCTGCAGCAACAGAGCCCAGACCTGTGAGTCCAGACCATTGCTGCTGTTCCCCAGACAGCAATAGGGAAAGAGCAGCCCAGGACATGGGAAGGCAGCTCAGAGAAGTGAGGCCACTGCCACTGTTCACGTCTGGTTTTTACTTTTGTTCACAGTCACACTCCTTTCTAAGGAATGGGCCATGCTCATCATCTCTCTTGCCAGCTCACCGTTTTTTCCTTGTAAATCTTCAGCTTATGCATCTTTGATATTCACAGAAATCACTTTTTAGTTTTTATTCCATCCCTGGTTTTTCCTTTCAAATGGTTTTTAGAATTATGCCTGTCCTTTCAAGTTTCATAACCACCGTATTCATCCCTGGCCCTATTAGTACTCACTGAGTTATTGCAATAACCTCCTTGATTTACCAACTCTTCCACTTTGACCATCTGGTTCATCTGAGTCCTGCAGCCCTACCAGGCTTCCAGAGCGCTGCTATAATTCTGTGATTCTCCTGCTTCAGCTCAGCAATGCATTCTATGTGAATCAAGGCCAAACCACCTCATTCAAGCAGAGCAATGGCGTCCATCCACTACCCTCCTAATTAAGTAATATTATCTGTGATCACTGTGATAGCAGACTAATAGTTCTAATCATTGTAGTAATAGTTGTAGTAGTAGCAGCCGTAGCAGCCACAGTCACAGTGCTTTTTGAGACCTTACTAAGTCCCAGCTGCTACAGTTCAGATACATCATCTCATTTAATTGTTACAGCAACTCTAAGAAGAGTTATTATAACCAGTACCCCTCCCTACCTGAACTCTGACTACATGAACTCAGTAGTGAATGGGATTTAGATAACACATCGCTGCCCAGACTCAGTACCAAGCGTCTCATGATCCACACATAGAACCTGAATAAGTGTGGATAGTAAGCAGTCCTGAGTCACCGCCTCCTTCTGCAGAGGGTACCCAGGGGCTTAGAAAGACCATTCAGAACTTGCCAAGGTCACCCAGCCAGTGATGACAAGCCGGATCTGACCCCAGGCCTGTGTGACTCCAAAGCCCAGCCTGTAGACCATGTCCTCCAGGGCCTTTACCCACCTGCTTTTGTGTCAGGCTTCCTCCCAGTCCCTCAAGTGACACCAAGCACCTTACCACAGCTGTTTCCCAGTGAGAGTCCTGCCCTGTCCATTCTTACACCCAGCCCATAGCCCCCGGCCCTGTCTGCCCCACACTTAGCACAGCTCTGTATCCTCAGCAGTGAACTAGCCTTCCAGAAAGCTCTGTGCTTCAATCTCATACCAGCATAGACAAATAGGACAGTCTCAACCACTGCACCATCACTGGGCCTGCTTAAACATGTGTGTGAAAGTCAACATATCATAAATTTTTAGTGTCATCTACATTGTGCAAGGCTCAAAATAAATGAGTCCTCAAAGAGGCAGTCATTGGACTCCTATATTAAGAATAGAAATATATATAATTGATTTTGAACATTTGTGACACAGCATATATGCTCTAAGTGCCCAGGATACACTGACATCTCAATGCCCTGGAATACTAAGTGGCACTGACTTAGAGCCACGGTGAGCAGTGCTATATAAACCATATCTTCTATACCTACCCGAGAATGTGGCACTCGGCATAGCTGAAGCACGGAACATAGATTTGTCAGGCAGTCACCGTCAAGGACAATGGAGAGACCAGCAGTTATGGGGCAGTTAAGCATGTGCTAGATGGCAGCTGCTCTGCTCAGCACAATGTGAGTTCCAGGGACTCAGCACTGGGCCTCCTCTAGTCTTCAGTTGCTTATTCTATGCCCTCTGAAGCAGTTTCAGAATTTTCTAGACAGACAGAATTAATGAATAAAAGAATGAATTGTCATACATAGAACTTTTAATGTGCAGGACCTAGATAACATAAGGGATTAAAAATCAAGCCCATTGTAATAACAGCTCCTTGCCATTGATACTTACTTCTTCTATTTTATCCTAAAACAGTGTGCTGTGTCATAGAATATCACATTCCCTTCCCGGGCAAATATTTTTTTAATGTCTGCTTCTTAAGAATGAAATATTTGTAAAGTTGGAGAAACTACTCCAAGCCCTATTATTTCACATGTCCCCAAGCTCCACCTCTGATAAATTTTTTTGTACCAATAAAGACAGCATGTGATTTGTAAAATTTGTACCCATAGTAATTAAAAATATGACCTTTATCCAGATCCTGTTGCAGAGGCACTTATGAAGTCCTCTAAAGTACACTCTCCAGCTGTTATTGTTGTTAGAAACATGTTTCCACTGGTTGACTTTTCAAAGATGATTTCTAGTTTTAAATGATTAACTTTGCTGCTGTGTTGTAAGTCACTGGACTGAGAGGGGGTAATTGCGGTTGAAAGACCAGTATAGAACTCTTTTCTCTTTATTGAAAGGTGATGCGATCTCATGTAATAATTGACCAACACCTCCAATTAAGAGAGCATGGCTCATGAATAATGCAATTATTCCCTTGAGTAAAGTGATCTCAGAAAGAAATTGCATTTCTGAAAAAAAATACAATTCAATATATACATGCCATAGTAAATTCCATTGCTTTTTGTTGATGGAGTTTATTATGCAAGGTAAATGGAAATAAGAAAACTCTACAATTTGGCTGAAATCTGTGTGACATCCTTTTAAATTGTGAGTAGTTTCAACTAGCATACCCCTTTTTTCTTCTCAGTCTGTTGACCAGGCTGGAGTGCAATGGGGCAATCTTGGCTCACTACAGCCTCTGGATGTACAGGTTGACCAGGTTCAGAGAAGGCCTCTGTGTCCCTCACCAGGGTCTGGAATTCAAATGAAAGGTCGGGGCTAGAGACAGAGGTTTGGAATCACCCTGGTTGAGATGCTGGTTAAAGGACTGAAATGTTTCATTGGATTTAGGAACCAGCAGACATGCTCTGTGGCATCTCAGATTCCCTGGAAGGTCCCTGCAGGCCTCCTTCCTGGGGCCCAACTCCAACAGCTTGGAGTGATGGGGGTGCAGCAGAGAGTGACCCTGTCCTGTGGGGTTAGCTCGTGAAGACTGGTAGCAGAACCCCTAACGCTGTGTTCTGGAGGCGGCTGGAAAATCAAAGCCAGTGAAGCCTATCAGGGCATCAGTCCAAGGATATGCAACACTGGGGCCTAAGACAGGGAGGAAAGGAAGTGTGAGAGGTGCGGATGGATGGCAGAGCAGACAGGTGGGAGGTTCCTGAAGCAACTCAACGATGCCGCAGGGGCCCGAGCGCTGACTTTCAGCCTGCGCGCCCATCGCTGAGGATTTCGCTCCTTGACAGAACGTTTTGGAGAACAAGTCTTCTTTCAGAATGTCATCTGCCCAAAAGTTAATATTCTGAAGTGGAGAAAACAAGATCCAAAGTTACCCGGGCTGCCACAGTCAGCTTCTGGAGGCAGCGGGCAACCTCGGCTATCTCCCCCCACTAGAACGCTGTAACAAATGTGGTTTATTCTGGAAGCAGCCACTTTCTGATTTATACCATACATGTAAATCAAAGAATGTGACTGAAATATCTGTGTGTGTGTGTGTGTGTGCACACGCACGCATATGTGGGTGTGTTGTGTGTGTGTGGTGAGTTTGAACTGGAAATCAATAATCAACATGTGTCAACTCATTTTATTTTCTGTAACTTTTCTTTCTTTTTTTTTCTTTTTTGAGAGGGAGTCTTGCTCTGTCGCCTGGGCTGGGGTGCAGTGGCCAGATCTCAGCTCACTGCAAGCTCCGCCTCCCGGGTTCACGCCATTCTCCTGCCTCAGCCTCCCAAGTAGCTGGGACTACAGGCGCCCGCCACCTCTCCTGGCTAGCTTTTTGTATTTTTTAGTAGAGACGGGGTTTCACCGTGTTAGCCAGGATGGTCTTGAACTCCTGACCTCGTGATCCACCCGTCTCGGCCGCCCAAAGTGCTGGGATTACAGGCTTGAGCCACCGCGCCCGGCCTGTAACTTTTCTTTGACAAGCTATCACTTTCTCACAGCAGCAGGAGAACTAAATTCAATGCAACCCAGTAAAATCAGTGTAATCATTTTTAAGCCACTTCTGGTTTAAAACCTAGACTCTTTTTGGCAATATCCAGTCGAATCCAGTATTGTCATTACTGTGGACATTGTTGACAGTTTAAAGCCTCTCTCTCTCAGTTTGGCAGAGCTTAGCCCCAGATGGAATGGACTGTCTGCAGAGGGGTCTCTTCCCTGTTCTCTTCCTCCATGTGCTGATAGAGGTGAGAGGCTGGGTGGGCCCAGGAATGCCTCGGGGACAGTGCACCTTGGTGGTAATGAGGGGCCAGGCCCATGCCAATGGTGGTGAGAGCCTGGGTGGGCCCAGGAATGCCTCTGAAACAGGGCACCTTGCTGGTGACGAGGGGCCAGGCCCATGCTGTGGAGATGATCGCCTGGGTGGGCCCAGGAACGCCTCTGTAACCGGGCACCTTGCTGGTGACGAGGGGCCAGGTCCATGCTGACACCTCATCTGGCTCTGGCTACAGCTGTCCTCACCCTGTCAGCTCTCAGACCAGAGCTTCTACCCTTGTTCCTTTGGAGCTGAGTGGCATGCTGTGGTCACACCACCCTGTCTTCCAGGATCTAGGCAAGGCTGCACCCCTAGAGTGGGCCATCCACCCCCGTCTCTTCTGAAAGTGTCCCTCCCAGCGGTGTGGTAAGCTGGTTATGCCCCCATGGCCTTTGCTGGCCTCCTCCTCTCCTATGGGGAGCCATGCCTCCATGGGAGACAGGTGGCCTTTCCCCACCACCATGTTCACTGTATACCTTCGTCTTCTCTACGTCCTACGTAGATACACACCCATGGGAGGTGCACACAGTAGGCCTGAGGTTTCCTTGTCTGCATCCGAAGCAATTTTTAAAAGCCCCACTGCTCTGGGATTTCCTAAACTTTAGATGTTAGAAATTTTCTAAGAAACTGCCACCTTCCAGACTGTCAGACCAGGAAGGAGACTAGGAAAGGGATCTGGGTCCAAGCCCCTGGCCCTTCCTTGATCGTCTTCTATCCTTCCCCCTCTCGGCATTGCAGGGGCCATGCTTCTTCATGGCTGCTGGAGACTTTGCCGCGCCATCAGTGCGTCCTCCCGGAAGTGGCCTTTGCTTCCCTTTCCCCTGGAGCCATAATAACTGAAGGACTTCGGGGCACATGATTTGATAGCTTTCACAGTAGCCACACAGGTCAGCATAAACCGAATGCTGTATGCATTTTCAGGTAGGACCCACCCAAATGCAAAGGGAAAATAACATAATTAAGTTTATTAAAAAATGACCCTCTGGAGGTGAAAATTTGCTAAATTGTTATTGACTTGACTTTTTAAAATTGTTTTTACCTTCATTTTTTAAAATGCATTTTAGGGCCAGGTGCGATGGCTCCTGTGCTCCCAGCTACTCAGGAGGCTGAAGCTCAAGGATCACTTGTGGCCAGGAGTAGAGACCAGCCTCAACAACGTGGCAAGATCCCTGTCTTTAAAAAAAAAATGCACTTTATTCAGTTATCTCAGTCACATTAGAGACTATCAGATCACAATTGTTTAATAGAGTACTGTTATGTGCAAGGCAGTGTGACCTCAGCGTGCCTCTGTGAGATTTTCTCCTGAAGGTTGGCCGGCCAGTTTATAAGCAGAATTTTTCTCTTAGGAGTCTTCACAGTTACATCAAAGCATATTCAGTCCAGTAATGTTTCCAGTCTTTGGAATCTTACCCTTAAATATGCACTCCTAACAAAAGAAAATCTATAAAGACCTACAATATACAATAGATGCATCAGACCCAAATCACGAATGAAACATTTATGGTAGATGTACAATGTGCTTCTCTATTCTGTGGTGGAGGACGGACAGTGGGAAGTGTGAACTAGTTGTTCCTAAATGGCTGGAGAGAATGTTGTAGTTAGTGGAACAAAGTTCCTAGAGGAACTGCATGAAATTCATGGCACGTACCTGGATGATATTTCCTGGGAGTGTTTTAGGATGTGTGTGAGATGGAAAGGATAATACTGGTAATAGCGGTTTTCAATGAGGGAGCACGCCATGAGTACTCAGCCAGGCGCGGGTGAGTACTTCTTCACGCAGAACTGTTGATTTGCATCTTTTTTGTTTGAGATTGAGTCTTACTTTGTTGACAGGCTGGAACGCAGTGGCATGATCTCGGCTCACTGCAACCTCCGCCTCCCTGGTTCAAGCAATTCTCCTGCCTCAGCCTCCTGAGTAGCTGAGACTACAGGCGCCCGCCACCATGCCCAGCTATTTTTTTTTTTTTTTTTTTTTTTGTATTTTTAGTAGAGACGGGATTTCACCCTGTTGGCCAGATTGGTCTCGATCTCTTGACCTTGTTTTTTTTTTTTTTTTTTTTTTTTTTTTTTTTTGGGCGGGGGTCTCGCTCTGCCCCCCAGGCTGGAGTGCAGTGGCCGGATCTCAGCTCACTGCAAGCGCCGCCTCCCGGGTTCACGCCATTCTCCTGCCTCAGCCTCCCGAGTAGCTGGGACTACAGGCGCCCGCCACGTCGTCCGGCTAGTTTTTTTGTATTTTTAGTAGAGACGGGGTTTCACCATGTTAGCCAGGATGCTCTCGATCTCCTGACCTCGTGATCCGCCCGTCTCGGCCTCCCAAAGTGCTGGGATTACAGGCTTGAGCCACCGCGCCCGGCCTCGATCTCTTGACCTTGTGATCCACCCACCTCGGCCTCCCAAAGGGCTGGGATTACAGGCGTGAGCCACCGTGCCCGGCCGATTTGCATCTTATGTAGCAAATACTTCTAAAGAATCAGAGGTAGCTGGGCATGGTGGCGGGCGCCTGTAATCCCAGCTACTTGGGAGGCTGAGGCAGGAGAATGGCATAAACCCGGGAGGTGGAGCTTGCAGTGAGCTGAGATCCGGCCACTGCACTCCAGCCTGGGTGACAGAGCGAGACTCCGTCTCAAAAAAAAAAAAAAAGAATCAGAGGTATCACTCACGATAATAAGTCAACATGAATTCCGATGAGGCAGGATGTGTACAGGATAGTGAAGGATTTATGGATTTTATGTTTGGGTTTAATGTCATCTAGGTACTTTTCGGGAGTTTGTAAAACTATGTTGAATTGGTATTTAAAGCAAATTCAGCTTTTATAACTTCACATCACCTGGGGCTCTTTGGAAGTTTCCTTTCAAGTATTTTCTGCTTTGCCACCTCCTTTTAACTTTTAATAACTGTTTTGGTTATATTCTAGCATGCAATAAGTAATTTCCAAAGTCACATAAATAGCTAGAGAGTATCACATTATCTTCTCCATTAGAACCATATATCATGTTTTACTTCTTTATATCTATATAAATGAGTTATTTCTTAGTTTCTATATCAATATTATCTATTGTTTTAAAATAATAAGAACAAATAACTTACTATAAATGTCAGTAATCCCTTATCCCTACACACTAGTATGTCTCAGAAACCTGGACTGTAGTTTAAGAATGTAATGATAAAACTAGAAAAATATTTAAAGCAACATAAACCCCTATGTGTGAATGCAAGGTGAAAAGATTTTCTCATATAAATATGATACGATAGTCTCCTTGATAGACCTTCATTTATGAATAATTTAATGATTATATCATATCCCTTTCCCCACAAGGGCTTTAAATTAATGGCATTCCAGGTACCTCGTGAGGCTGATTTTTGCTGCCACACCTTGACTTACATTTTCTCCTCACATTGATACATTAGTTCTGTCTATCACTACCGTGACTTTCTTTGATATAAGTAGCCCCGTCTTTAGATATACGTTTGTAACAAAACACCATTTCCTGATGAAGCTAATGCTACCCCTGTTGCATGCTATGAGTGATTGAGATGCTTTTGGGCAGATGTCTACGTTAAATTAAAGTGCTACACTGTGAAACCTTACCAGTCATTCAGATTGATTATGCCAAAAGAACAAGTTGACTCTAGGTAGGATAATAAGATGAGGGATGAAAACAATTTGTAAATTGGTTGAGAAAACTTGCAGAGTGTCATGAATTCTGTACTTAAGAAACATCAAAATGTTCAAATGCTCGGTGATGAATGTTTTTCTGTATAACACAGATGACTGTCATATTGGTTTTACAAAATTCCTATTACATAATGGAGGAACACGTTACCTTTGATTTCCATCTGTGGGTCCCAGCTCAGGGCTCTTGGTAAGGGTGTGTGATTCATACAAGAAACAGTATATGGAGACATCTGAAATCTCTTTTGACAAGAAACTATTTGCAATGTTTAATTTAGAAATGAACTTTAAAAGGTATATCAGCTTATGGAATACTAAGGGTTTTCTTTGAGTCACTGAAAAGGCTGCCCTGAATGATAACTGTCCTCTGCATTACCTTAATATCCTGCCCACTCTTCCAGGATAGGGCTGTGGTTTGGGCTTGCTTACACTACTCACAGCCCCTGGAGAGATGAGAAGCACTTGGTAAGTGTCCGTCAGATAAACCTAAAGATACCATAGTGAAAATGCCTAAGTTCTCAAGCTGTGTTTTCCAGTGAGATTACTTGGTCTTCTTGGTAAAATGCAGACCCTGTGCCCCCACCCTCAGGAACTTACTCAAGAGGAACGTACAGGTTGACAGCACCTGGCCCATACTTGAAGAAACCGTATCAGAGACTTAAAGATATGGTGCTTAGTATTTGCTGGGACCAAGAAGAGTACAGATAATTAGTCATAGGAGAGAAAGAGACATCAAACGGAATAAAGTGCTTTTGATTTACTTATTTTGACCCTGCTAATTGGAACCTAATTGGTAGATTCCAAACACAGACATTAAGTATCTACTTGCAGTGATAAATCTTAGATGCATATGTCTTAATTAAAGCAAAACCTCTCTTCTTAAAGATAAGCATTAGATTTCCCTGTGAGAAGGCAGTCTTAATCCATTGCTTGTCTTAAATGGAATCTATTAGATAAAGCACTGATACATATGAACATTTAACAAAAGTGCATAATATTACCAGAGACACGAAGGAGATTATAATGTAATAAACGTATTATGTAACAATTTCAGGATGTTAAACAAATGCAAAATGTAGCACACCCTTGGAAATAACAAATAGCCGTTATTAGAAAGAGCTCCTCTGAGGATATCATGAGAACTAAGGTAGCCAGGAAGGTGAGACGCACATGCTCCCTTCACTGTGCATTTAGTAAACATTCTCCAAAGCTGACTGTCTACACTCAAGGCCAGATACCATGCCAGCAGCCAGTGAATGCACAGCCACTGATGGACAAGGACTTCATAAGCTCCTAGGTCTCCTGGATATGAGATTTGCCGAAATTCCTCATTGGTCGTATTACAAAATTGAAAGGCCGAGTACCAAAAGAGGTTAAGTAAAGTGATGTGGATGTTTACAGAATAAATGAATCTCTCTCAGTCTCTATTTCTCTCTGCCTCTCTCTCCCTATCTCTGTTTGTCTTAATCTGTTTCTGTCTCTCTTTTCTCTCTGTCTCTTCTCTCTCTCTTCTCTCTCTCTCTCTCTCTCTCTCAATCTCTCTCCTTGCAGATGTCACTTACAATTTCTGGTGACATGAGTTTGTTTGTACATATGTTGGTTGTGCTGGGGAGGAGAGAAAGACAAAGCATATAAAACACATAGAAATACCACGCTAAGACATTCAGGCACTAAATACATCAACATACCTTAAATTATAAATGTCTGGAAAGAGAATTCCTTCTCATAACAAAGCACCTTATCTTCAAGGTCTGGCGTCTGAGTACCTTAATTCTCTCTCCCTGTGCAAACTCATGAAGAAAAGTTAGTAAAAAACTATACCACAGCTTAGTGACATAAACAAATATTGATTGCATTATGCTCATGGACTCTGTGGGTCAGGCATCTAAGCAGAATATAGGAGCTGAATTGCCTCTGTGCCAAAATTACTGGGTTATCATCTGGAAAGACCTGTATGTTGAGATAACTTGACCTCTGGGGACTGGTATGATCTGGGCATCATCACAGTAGATGTTGGCTGTCTTCTGAGGCCTCGGCTGAGACTCTGGGCTGGCGCACCTGCAGCGGCCCCTCCATGTGGCTTGTGCTTCCTCACAACATGGTGGCTGAGTTCCAAGATGGATCCTGTCAAGGAAACAAGGTGGAAGTGCATGACATGTTTATGACCTTAGCCTTAAAAGCCACATAGTGTCACTGTACTCTGTTGGTTGAGACACTCACAGTGTTCTGCCTGAGCTTGGGGAAAGACAACATTGTCCCTACCACTCAGTGGCAGAGTATCAACCTGACATTGTGAGAAGAACATTTCAATGATAAATATGTGGCAGCCGTCTTTGCAAGATACAGTTGGCCATATTTTGGGTCTGGCATTTTAGTCGTTTAATTCATTCCTTCTGATTACAAGTCTTAAAATATATTACTTCAGAAGGTGAGAAATAAAAGCACAAAAGTCTCTTATGTCCTTTTTGTAGGAAGTAGGTCCATGAAATATGTCTCTAAACCATTCTGAACCTGGTTTATATAGGCAGCTTAAGAAGTATGTCCCAAATGCTTGTCGGCCACTGGGTAAACTCAAACACATACTTCTTTTATTTTATATATAGTCATGTTGCAAACAGAGAAGCAATCAACACCATAAATTACTCATCATTTTCTTTTACCCAGAGATGCACCCTTACTTTTTCAAGTACTGCTTCACTGCTGCATCGTGACAATAATGAGTTGAATGGCCCTGGTTCTCAGCACAGGTGCACTCAGCTCCTAAGGTAAACAAGAGGCCAGGAGTGTGCATTGTGAATAGCGCTCACCATAAGGAGACTATATGAGAGAGGGGGTCTGTCATGCATATGTACCGATGTGAGTCAGCTGAGCCTCTTTCATGTTCCTCCGATTTTGAGAAGAGTTGTCTCAGTGTCTTTTCAACACTTTCTCTGGTTAGAACTGATTTCAGCCCATTTGACAAAGGTAGCAATGCTTCGTGAGGATACTATGTTATAATTAAACTAATAATTATAGGTGGTGTATTTAGCTACTTGCAAAGTCACCTATGGCTAATATAGTTTTAAGGATCCCTGAAGAAGATTGTATATGTGACTAAGGTCTTGCAGAAAGAATAAAGTAGAACATTTAATTTCTGAATTAATTGCTTTATTCCTAGGAGACATTGCCCTTGATAACTTTGTGTACTCTGGAGGATTTTCCAAGTTCATGGTTGGCTCTATGGCTGTGGTTTTGGCTCTAGGACATTGTGACATTCTGTGAAATGTGTTCTAGACTGAGCTTGAATGCTTAAGTTTAGTACAAAGAATTATGCTTTTGATCTACCGCAGACACCCGGACCTAAGCTTGAAATGCAAATAATAGGTTTTCTGCAATGAATTACAAAGGCAAACAGAAGCCATCCCTATCCAGAGAATGAACTACGCCTCCCAGTTAAAACAGAAAACTGGGGAGGAGGTGATTTACTATGGCTACTCTTAATAGTGAAGACAGAATAATACTGTTTAATTTCATGAGAATCCACATTGGCAATTAATTAAGAACCATAGGGCTGGCTGCAAGAACAGTTGCAGGAAAGTCCACAGACTATCCCTGGCCCCTGTAAACATGAGCTTAGGTGTTTGTTCTCTTCCCTAGTGTTTCATTAAACTCTGATGGACACGCACCCTTGCCCCAGAACTATTGATGGCGTGTATACTGGGATAATGGGCAGAAGGGATATATACTCAGTAAGACCTCCCTTATGGATCAAAGCTTTGTCTACATGCTATTGAGCTGTTGACTTTGACGCTTTTATTACACTTTCAGAATATGAAAATGCATTTCTGTACAATCCACGTCTGTGTGAGTTTAAAAAAATAATAAGGCTAAACTACAATTACTTTTGGCCACTGTCCTTGGGCATCTCAAGGCTATCAGATCTTTTACTGGAGAAGCAAGCTTGTTTTGTCTTCATCTGAATAATCCCCGGCTGGAAGAGAGCCAAAAGACCAGATTTCAGCATTTCCACCCATTCTGTGCATCATACACCGGTAATAAAAGCCCAAGTAAACAAAGAGATGAAATAGCAATGCTATAGCAATAAAACCAATTCTATTGATTTTATTCCAGCGAATCTCATACCATACTAAATTTCTTAGAAGCATGAAAATATCCAGGCCTTTATTGCTCAGTTTAACTAGGCTCTTTGCGTGCTCTTATTTTGTTTTAATAAATTATCTGGAAGGATTAAAATTAAAACATGATTCTTTTCCTAATGCTAAAAGCATTTCTGTGACACAATATGTTTAACACTGAAGAAACTCAATAAAACAAAATTATATCCCAGGGTAGAAAGATTTAGAACATTAGCAAACTTCTTCATTTAGATGGCTAATATGTTTTTCTCAATGGGATTGTGAGCATGCTTGTATCAGCACAGCCCAAATCTGAAAACTCTTACTATTTCTATTGAAAAAAAAAAATGTTGACAAGGAATATACTCTCCAAGTGTGGGCCCATACCCAGTTGTACTTTTAAACACAGGCAGTTTGTGCTGGCAGCAGGATTTAATTGACTGAGTCGTGGTGGTGGCTCCACTTGTCATCTCTGCTTACTGTGCTCTGTTTTTAAGGATTCATTGACTTCACACACTCTGCACGATGGCTGATCAGAGACCTCAGCCTTGACTGAAGAAACCACTGCAGGATGAGCAGGGGCAGAGACCCACTCCTGGCAATGAGATGCTATTAACCAGTTTTTGCTCTGCCCTTGTGGTCATGCCCTATCAGACCCTCTCTTATTTTGTATGTTCTGCATACTGTTTAGAAGATAACAGTTGGAAAAAATATTTAAAATGGCTCTGAATGGAAATCCTTATAGGTAAGGATATACATCTCTTGAGGGGGGGGTTAGGTGAATCACTCTGGGTTACACAGCTAGTTGGGGATAGGTATAGAACAGCTTCTACAACCTGACTGTTACTATTAATACAATTTCCCCTATACCATATTACATTATGAGCACAATTTCCTTCAGAGAGAAAAATATCAACATTCAATGTCTCATATTTCCACTTGATTGCCACTGATCTTATTGTAGTTCACAGCCAATAGGAAATTATGTATTTTATCAAAAGTAAATTTGAAACAGATAAATGTACTTTCTTTCCTACAGGGGCCAAACAAATTTAGTGTGAATTTTATAAAAGTGACCAGGATTCTAGAACAGCAATGGAACCATCGGTATAAATTGTAGGGGACCAGAACTAAAAGAGTCTGAAGATTCTAAACTCAAGATCCCAATCCTGTTTGAGGTTGTGGCATTCAACTCCCAGCGTCCAACTGTGCTTAACCAATAGGGGCTATTTGTAAACACATCCGTGGCTTAGGAGGCTGCATAAAACACCACCCATCCATACAATGAGCCCTGTCACTGATACTCCACCTCCTCTGCCACTCATGCACACACAGCGACCACTGTCACTGATACTCCGCCTCCTCCACCACCCATGCACACAGGGCAACCACTGTCACTGATACTCCACCTCCCCCACCACCCATGTACACGCGGCGACCCCTGTCACTGATACTCCTCCGCCGCCACCCATGCACACAGGGCAACTACTGTCGCTGATACTCCACCTCCTCTGCCACCCATACACACGCGGCGACCCCTGTCACTGATACTCCGCCTCCTCCGCCACCCATGCACACAGGGCAACCACTGTCACTGATACTCCACCTCCCCCGCCACCCATGCACACGCGGCGACCCCTGTCGCTGATACTCCACCTCCTCCACCACAGGCACTGGCATGGCTGAGACAGCGCCCTTTTCTAACTTATTTCCCTTTTCAGGACTGTTCCTACTGGACACATTGGCACGATTTCATCTGTATAATGACTTTGAAGAGGGCACAGTGCCATTCGTCTGCCCTTAAACCCCATGTCCATGCAATACAAAGTGATGGACACTTTACTGTGATTTCATTGATGAATTAAGGGAAATTTTAATTAGGCAGCATGGCCAAATGCACATATAAATAGGATATTAACATCCGTCCAATGTAATATAAATTGAATGAAACTACAAAATAGTTGAATGGGAATAAAACCAAATCAAATTGCTTTATAGGATTATGCTCTATAAAAATTTTTAATAAGAATTTTCATTTTATAAACTTTTAAGTTGAATGTTTTGAAATGATTGCTATAATGACTACAGTGATTTTCAGGAATTTGGAAATCCAGTAATGTTATCATTTATCCCAATGATTAAATGAGCCCAGTAATTCGAACTGACTTCCATGAGTTTGCCTGAACATACCTTTGTCAAGTGCGTTTCAGATCATGGTTGACAAGTTGAATGGTATCTGTTGTTTAACTTAAGCATCTACATCCCCAAATATCATTAGTATGTTTCAGTAATTCATTTCTTTTTTTTTTTTTTTTTTTTTTTTTTTGCTATTTATTGAAGAAATTCGTGCTGAGACTATTCCATAAGATTTTAAAGCATCATCAATTACATATTTTGCACAATTATAGTAGAAAGTAGAGTCAGAATACCTGGGTTTTAGTCACTGTTCTGCCAAATATTAACCATCTAACATAGGACCATTTGCTTCCCATCTTTGAATTTGTTTTTCTTATTGATAAAATGTCACAGAAACAAAATCTAATGAATTCTACTCACTCATGGGTTGGCTATAAGGATAAATGAGATGCAGGTTGGCAAGGACAGATTCTAGGTCTTACCCCTACTTCTGCTTCCAGTCTGGTTTTATTAGTCAGGATGATATCCATTGTAATAGAATCCAACTAAAGTTAGCTTTAACAAAAAACAAAATTATTTGTGCACCTGAGTCATTTTGGGCAGCCCCGGCTGTTGGTCTGCCTGGATCTATGTCCTCAAATGACGTCTTGAAGCTGTCTGTCTTCCCTTACTCGGCTCTCACGCCATGTTTACTGCTGTCAAATAGACTCTCTCCCCAGGTGGTAGCGGAGATGAGCACAGGTAATGAGCACACCCATCTGTATTCTCCCAGCTTAGCCAAAACCATATGTCCAAGCCAACAGACACCATGAAGACATGAGAGATCTGAATGGCAGCGCCTAGGTCAAGCACCCAGGAGATGGAGGCAAGGGTGGAACTGGGAGATGAGGCAAGCCCACTTGAATCAAATGAACTAAGGGAGGGGAAAGACGTCACTGCTGGAAGACATGCCAGGGAGGTGAAATCCGTGTGTCTACCACCTCTTCAGGGAGGACAGACAGAATCCAAATGCACCTTATATTCCCATCTATAAACCTTCAAAGACTACCCTTAACTAATATGCACCTCTCTCACATGCAGTAACAGCAAGATGAGTAGTATCTTTCAAAACAGACATGCATTTCCTAGCCTGATCCAGGTACCATTTTTATGGATTATCAGTCTATAGATAAATGCCCTAACCTGAGTGAAGCCCTGACTTTGCACACAACAATCCGGTTAGTTCGGGTCAGGGAATTTGGGTTTTACAAATCTTAAGCCTCCTAATTACCTGACTCCAAGCATCCCTCATTCCTCACAGCCAAGAGTTAGAACCCCTCTCTAAAAGGCCATGGTTTTTCACTCTTAAGACTGGAGGTGAGCCACCTTGGAGGAAAGATTCTCCTTCCTGCAGGTCCCTACCGGTTGTCACAAGAAGCAGCTACTGAAGTTAATAGTTTTGCACTTGCTCCTCTGGTATTGATGAACCGTGCCCCCCCAAGATATCTTAAGACAGGCTAAAAAAAATTAACTTGTCAAACTGGCATATAACAGACATTCAATCAATGCTAATTAAAAAAATAATACTGGAGAAAGTACTTTATGCCATGTAAGTAATTTTGTAGATGTCATTGTTGTTATTATTATTCCTAATATGAAAGTTTTTAAAAAATTTTTTTACTAGTTTTAATAGTAAAAAGCGGGTCAAGAGAGAGATTACTCTAATGAGAATAGATGGTATAAAACTCAAGATTCACATAATTTTTGAGATGACACTGATGTCCCTCTCTATGTAATGCATTAGCCAAATTTAAGAACTGAATCCATTCTTAATTATCTCTTAAATTAAGAGATAATTGTATGACATCTTTGGAATACCTAAATAAAGTAGATTGCAATATGCACTTTTTAATATCTGTTCACTGGCCTATGTTTAAATGAATTTAACTCTTTGGTTAAAGATGTCCATTTAGAATATATTATTTTTCCAAGAGTAAACACTATTGAATTTGAGTTATCTAAATTTAATAGCATAAAACATGTTCTCCTAGCAATGTATACAGAAGAGGCTCACAAGTTAACCAACATCCTTCCGTTCCTCTGAAATATATCCCTATTGATGTCCATGGCATGCTAAATATTTGAGACTAGAGGTCTTCAGTGTTTCTGCTCCCTCCGGTTTAATTGTGTGTTTTAACAAGTCAGTTGTGTTCCTTTGCAGACCTGTTTTTGCTAGTTGTGCTTAATATGGAATTTCTTAATTTAATTAAAAAATCAAGTAAGCCAGGGAACCATCAATGAAAAAAGAAGTGTTTCTACAAAGAACTAAGTTGAGGGATTTGCAAAGATTTAATAAAGCAGGTTTATTAGAAAACTATTGTTGAGCTATTTGCATGCAGAATTACTATAAAAATGAAAGGAAAGAATCTAAAACTCAAAACCAATTCTGACTTCAGATTGCATTGTTCCTGTCCTTATGTTCTAGTTTTATTTTAAAGAAATTGAAACCAGAAACTGGAAAAGCTGATTAAAAAGAATGATGACTGGACACCCCAAGAAGTGGATCTATGCTTTAAAAAATAATACAGGTTTTGATCTTCCATTAAAGTATTGCTATATAAGTGTATATTTAAATGTTGTTAAAAATAATGAAACATGCACCAATTTTCTGATTAACCTACCACATTTACATCATAGTAGGAAATTCCTTCTATCCTTGACTCTGCCTCTCTTCTCACCTGAAATTCTTATTTTGGCTTTTTTTTTCCAACTTTCCCCAATTCCTCCACTGACTTTTTGTTGTTGTTGTTGTTTTTAAACTTTTTGTGGGTACGTAGTACATGTATACCTCCACTAACTTCTCAGACTTCTCCTTTTTACACGTGACACCTTATTTTTTGTCTTTTTTTAAAAAGTGAATGACTGGTAACTCAGCTGAGACTCCTTAGATCTTCCTTTTGATTTCCAGAATGAAAGAGGATATTGTGTTCTTGTACACATCAGAAATTCTCTATTACATTCCATAAACATCACAATGATTCTAGAAAGATACAAATTTTTTATTAAAATAAACAAGCACTGCGATCATTTTTCTGTCACATACCAAAGAAATGCAATAAGCAAGGCATCAAACATCTGTGTCTAATTTACATTTGTATTAACTCAAGTTAAAGGTATACTTTATCATGAAAACTCTAAATCTGTTTTTTAATTTGATGACTTTATATTCCATATTGATTACATTTATGGACAAAACTAATTCCCTGATAGATGGAAATACTAAACCAAAAAGAACAGACAGCTAAATGACTTCCAGGTAGGTTTTCAAATCAGCTTGGAAAGATTTTTCTTTTTATTATTTTAAATAAGACAAACCCTTTTCTTTCTAATCCATTTCATGAGATAATTTAATCTACAGTAGTCGGGGGAAAATCCTTATTATTTTGTGGCAGCCAGACATTCATAAATTAAACTTCTTTCTTGGAGAATTGCTTCCCCACACTGGAGGGGAAAAGAAGTATGTAAACTCTTTACACCAGCAGAAACTTCAGCATTGTTGGGAAGTGTTTGGTAATGAGCTTGGTTCGTTAGTAGGTGCAGACACCTGCCTTGTAATATTGTCTGCAAGGGAATTTGCAGGAATGGTACTACCCAGCCCATCAGGATGGCATATGGCACAGGAACTTTAAGCACCACAGGGCACTTTGCCTTTGTTATACTCCTTTCTGCCTGGGGCTGTGAAAGTATTCTGAATATGCTGCAAAATATCAGATGAAGAGTTTGAGTGGCTGCTTTAAAGGGTCCTCATCCTATACTGCCCAGTGGGTTCTCCTTGCCCAGTGCCTAGACAGAGCCGATTTATCAAGACTGGGGAATCGCAATAGAGAAAGAGTTTAATTCACACGGAGCTGGCTGTATGGGAGACCGGAGTTTTATTATTACTCTATCAGTCTCCCAGAAAACTGGGGGATGGGACTTTTAAGGATAATTTGGTGGGTAAGGAGTTGGAAAGTGGGGAGTGCTGATTGGTTAGGTTAGAAACGAAATCATAGGGAGAAATGAAATCAAAGCTGCCCTCTTGTGTTGAGTCAGTTTCTGACCAGATGAACCAGTTTATCCATCTGGGTGATCCCAACTGTTCCATTGAACGCAGGGTCAGCAAAATCTCTCAAGCACTGATTTTAGGTTTTACAATAGTGATGTTATACCCAGGAGCAATTTCAGAAGGTTGAGAATTTTGCAGCCTCCAGCTGCATGACTCCTAAACCATCATTTCTAATCTTGTAGCTAATTTATTAGTCCTGCAAAAGCAGTCTAGTCCCTAGGCAGGAAGCAGGGTTTGTTTTGGAAAAGGACTGTTACTGTCTTTGTTTCAAAGTTATATTATCAACTAAGTTTCTCCCAAAGTCAGTTTGTCCTGTGACCGGGAATGAACAAGGACAGCTTGCAGATGAGAAGGAAGATGCAGTTGGTTTGGTCAGATCTCTTTCACTATGGTAATTTTCTCAGTTATACTTTCACAAAGGTGGCTTTAATCCTGCAGGGAGCCGGCTTTTCAGTCTTCTCGCTGAGCACAGGGCTTCGAAAAATCACTGGACATACCCTTCCTCTAAAGTTAATTTACTCAGCATATCACCCTTTACACTTTATTTCCATCCCTCAGAAATAAAATTGTTAGCTTTTTTTCTCCAGTTGATCACGCTAAGCTGAGAAAACTGTGTAAGATACAGCAGTTCTGTGTTAGTTCTGGGGAGGATGTGGCTGTTGCTGTTGGTGCCACCAGCCTGAATAGTTTCCCTTCCCCTGGCATCTTTTCTTTCCTGAAAGAAACCTCAGTGGTAAAGGCCATGGCTGAATCTGTCAACTCAAACCTGGTCAAAAAATACGAAGTCGACCATTGCTGCCAGAGTCCCAGTGGGCTATCCTCCCTCTTTTTCTCAAACTGAAAAGGTAACCTATTATGTGGGCCAACATTTTGTATCCCATATCTCGTCTCTTGTTTCGTACCCGTTGAGACTGATTGGCACTAATAATCACATCTGTCTGTGTGACATAGCTAAGCGTAAGTAGCTGCTCAGATGCCCGTATGTGCCCCAGGACTACCCCAGTGAGTGCCTTTCCAGAGCACATAAAACTAAAATGCTTCATAAAGTTCTGGAATTTTCACTTTATCTATGTATGTTTTAGAAGCTAATGGAAAGCAAGTTTTTAAGATGTAGAATGGCTTCTTTCATTATGTGAAATAGGTCTCGCTGATTTTAGGAGTAAAACTACTACAACCAGAAAAATGAGGGTGGAGGAGAAGAAAAAGTATTTTCATATGATTGAGGAAAGTGAGGCTTTTGCATAGTTTTAATGGAAAAAGGATTAAGTGGTTGGAAATAAACAAAAAGTGTAAAAGAAGAATAAAATACATACAGCGCTGGTTAGCCTAAGCACAAGACCACTGCAGTTCCCAGGAGACATTAAAAGAGCTCTGGTTCTCTAAGGACTCAGGCCCGCTGGGGACTTGCCAACAGTTTTGAATGAAATCTCTCTGGAGCCCGTAGTCATATGGGAACGAATTTTACTAGAAGCAGCCTCATGGTTGTCTGAGTAGCACAGTCAGCAGTCCCCTGCAGAGCAGAATTTGATGGGATGGTAGGCATTGCACCTTGTGCAAAAATATCAACTGCTTTGTGTTACAGGATGAGGGAATCCAATAAATAGCCCCTCCTGCTCGCCTGAGTTCTGAACCAACTGAGACAGAGTTGATTGTGACTAAAAAGACTAATAATGGAGAATGTGGCAAAGATACACAAAGGATTGGCCGAGGCTGAATCTCACTCTAATCCTGTGCAGGGCAGACACCTGAGGCCTCCCTCTCCATGGGGCTGCGTGGGGGCTGACTCTGTCTCTAGCAAACATATTTCCTGGAGGTGCAGTCTAGGCAGCGTACAGTGCAGGCAAACAGGGCTGAGGAGGCGGGAGGGCCAGGGCTGAGCATTATAGCCAGGCTTAGCTCCCAAATTTCAAACACTCCTTTTTCCTTTCCTAGGGAAAAGGGAGTGAGGAGTACAGGCGAGGCAAGGAGTGGTTCTGCTACCGAGTGACCCTCCATGGGGAAAGGTGAAGCCAGAAAACAGAGCATGCTGACGTTGCACTAAGACTTGCTTTTCAAGATGTGAATGAACTCGATCCTGTATGGTCATTTGACTTTATCCCCAATGGTCATTTGACTGCAGCATAGTCTACAAGAAGTTCTGTACTTGGAGACTAGGTGTATTAGTCTGTTCTCACACTGCTAATAAAGTCGTACCTGAGACTGGCTAATTTAAAAAGGAAAGAGTTTTAATTGACTCAAAATTCTGCAGGGCTGGGGAGGCCTCAGGAAACTTATACTCATGGCGGAAGGGAAAGCAAACACATCCTTCTTCACATGGTGGCCGCAAGGAGAAGTGCCGAGCAAGAGGGGGAAGAGCCCCTTATAAAACCATCAGATCGACTGGGCATGGTGGTTCACGCCTGTAATCCCAGCACTTTGGGAGGCTAGGGCAGGCAGATTACCTGAGGTCAGGAGTTTGAGACCAGCCTGGCCAACATGGTGAAACCCCGACTCTACTAAAAATACAAAAATTAGCTGGGCGTAGTGGCACATGCCTGTAATCCCAGCTACTCAAGAGGCTGAGGCAGGAGAATTGCTTGAGCCTGGGAGGCAGAGGTTGCAGTGAGCCGAGATCATGCCACCGTACTCCAGCCTGGCCAAAAGAGGAAGACTCTGTCTAAAAAAAAAAAAAAAAAAAATCAGATCTTGTGAGAACTCACTCACTATTACAAAAATAGCATGAGGGTAACTGCCTCCGTGGTTAAATTACCTCCCACTGGGTTCCTCCCACAACACATGGGGATTGTGGGAACTATCATTCAAGATGAGATTTGAGTGGGGACGCAGCGAAACCATATTACTAGGGATTTCTAGTCCCAGCTATAGGACTTCCTGGCATGTGGCCTCTGCCAAGTCATTCTCTGAGCCTCTGTCTCATTTGTAAATCAGGGATAAATAATGCCTTCCTAGATGGATAAGATTGTTTAAGAAAATCAGCAGTGTGGCCTGGCACGGTGGCTCACATCTGTAATGCTAGCACTTTGGGAGGCCGATGCAGGAAGATTGCCCGAGGTGAGGAGTTCAAGACCACCCTGGGCAACATGATGAAACCCCATCTCTACTGAAACACAAAAAAATGTAGCCTGGCCTGGTGGCATGTGCCTGTAGTCCCAGCTCCTCAGGAGGCCGAGGCATGAGAATGGCTTGAACCCTATAGGTGGAGGTTGTAGTGAGCTGAGATCGTGCCACTGCACTCCAGCCTGGGCGACAGAGCAAGACTCAGTCTCCAAAAAAAGTGTGTATATATCAGTATATATATATATACTGATACGTATATCGGGGTGAATATTAGTGCAGACTGCAAGACTCTGTACAAAGATAAGGTTTTGTGGTTATTATCTGTGATGTGGTAGGCATTGTTTGCCCTCGGACTGAAAGAAAATACCTTGGCCCAATAAGGGGATAGAAAAATAAAAGCACAAAAGAAAAAAGTTTCAAGTATGGAAAGCCGACTCTACCTCTAGCTATTTTCACAGGAAACCTGGGATCAAGTCCTTTGCCCTAGTCACACTTGGGATCAGTCACTTTGAATTGGGCTACCTCCCCTCTGGGACCACACCCAGATTTTGCCTCTAGGTCAACAGCTATTTGCTCTCAAATAAGGGAAGTAGAAAAACTGTATCCTAGACAGAACTGGGGCCAATACAAAGAACTTAACTTTTTACAAACCTGTAAATTTTTTTCTTTTTAAGGACAAAAGGCAAATGAGTCCATTTTTTAGTTTCATCCCAAGATAAGCTCTACTACCTAAAGAGGCGCTTTTAAGCAGTTCTTTAGAATTGACAACAGGCCTGGGAATGCAGAGGAGAAAAGGCTACCTTGTTCTGTAGAAACACGAAAGGCAGGTCATGCTGCAGTCTCCAAGGGGGCGGTAAGCTGGGCTTTGTTCTTTTATTCTAGGTAAGAAGTTAGAGGCCCAGAGGCACTAAATTATATAGATATTTTCATTACTTTTTCTTTCCCTCCTTTTTTTTTTTTTTTTCCTGCCACAGGAATGAAAAGTTTTTCTTCTTACACAATTTTGTTCTTGACAGTTTAATCAGAGAAAATGTATGGCAGCCATGTGACATTTATTTATGGTAATGAAATGGATTCCCATGATGTAACCTCCTTGCCTGCCAGGCGTTAATGGGCTCCCAAGTCACACCTAGTACATTTAAGTGGCGGTGCAGAAGCATGGTGTCGCCAAGGTGAAGGGACCCTCGGAAGCATTTCCTACATGCATGAATACCTTAGAAAAACCTCAGGTCCTCAGTAGACATACTTTCAATTTCAGCATGATTTAGCAGTTTATAAAAGCATCTTACCTCTTCCACCAACAGAGGTTTACTTTCAGCTTCATTTCAAGCCTTTTATAGGTCATGCTCCATCAGCCTCTCAGCGCTGCAGTGGCTGATAAATTCTGATGAGGCATTTTACGTGATGGCATGACACTTTTGGTAACGGGAGTTCTTTTTCTGCAAAACTTCATCTAAAATGAACATGAACAGACATGAGCGCTCAGGCAGTTCTCCGGTGTGCTTACGGCTGTTGGCGTGCGGCCCGTCATCCCTCCTCCTGCCTTTCTGTGTGTCGGATTGAAGCTCTGAAACAGCCTGTAAACATCCCGTGTGGACCGCAGGCTTTTATGCCTGTGTTTCTGTTGGGCCTCCTGTTTAATCTCCACTTTGTATTTTTTTATATGTACATAGAGACAGGGTCTGGCTATGTTTCCCTGGCTGGTCTTGAACTCCTGCCTCAAGCGATCGTCCTGCCTCAGCCTCCCACCGTGGCTTTGTGTGTTTGCTCTTTGGCATTTCCATCCTTCCCGTGGGCACTCCAAAGCAGGGGCAAGTGGCCCTTTCATTGCAAATATTTAAGTCGGGGGAACTGTGTATCAAACGGGCACTCCCACGTGTGCACTGAGGACCACGCTCCCTGCTTTCACTCACAGCAGCCCCCATCCCATGACTGTTCACTAGCTGCTGCAGCAGCAGCCCGAAGGACAGGGGATTCCATCCACAGAGGTCCGGCCCAGTGTCTTCAGAATGGACAGCCCCCTTGTGAGAGGTGACAGGGAGAGCCTTGCCCGCTCCTCCTGCCCACTGACCCCTGCCAGCCCCTTCTCTCAGCCTCCTGCCCACAAATCAGGGCTGGGCAATAAAGTTGCACATCCTGCACAGAGCTGCGGATAGAGCAGGGGCAGTGGACATGCAGCTACCCCAGGCTGTCCTGTGCTGACATAGTGAGTGCTGTCACGTGCCCAGCACATCGCATGCCCAGCACAGCGCCTCCTCAGGGTGGCCTTGTCTCTAGCTCTGTGTAGCCGTCAGCACAATGGCCTGCCCATAGTGCCTGGGAGCACTCGAGATGGGAGACTCATGTTTCAGGGACACCGGGATGGAGAGGACTGAAGGAGGTTGCAGGGTGCCAGGGCTGAGGACACAGCCCTGGGGCATGTGTGGATAAAGGGGCACCTGTCTTCACATTCAGCCCTTGGTGGGCTCTTACAAGCACTTCCCCTCCTGCAAAAATTTGATGAAATATCAAAAAGACATGGACATATTTACTTTATTTTTAATTAGAGCTCTTTCAGGATTGTCCAGGGAAGTGCGTTAGTTACTTAAAGTTTTGAGATTTCCTTGATCGTTAATCCTCCACCAATTCAACAGCCCCCAAGCTCTTCACCTACCTGGGACTTTGGAGCTCTCCACTTTTCACCGAGTCTCTGCCTTTGCAGCTGTCAGGCTCCTTCCAGCGGGCCCCTCCTCCAGGAAAAAAAGCAGAAAAATAAAACCAAACGAAGATAGCTTTGCATAAAACCTGGGATTCTTTCAATGCAGTACGTTTGATGATGCTCACATAGAGTTGTATGGCAAATTGTTGACAAATGCCTACACACCAATGTCCTTGTAATAGAGATTGCCTCTTGCATGAATGGGGGCTGAGGAAGGCACCTGAGAGAGGATTCGGGATTATTAGGATTTGTTGTAATCAGACTAACAAAGCATTTTCACTGTGGGCCATCTGTCAGCAGTAAATAGGCTGCTGAGTAAATAGGCTCATTTTATAAGACCAGATGTTCTAACAGTATTCATTTGAACAGGAGTCTACCTGTTCTTTGATTATAGTCAGTTATGGAGAGAAGCGATCCTACTATATTCCAAAATGATTTCTCTTTGGCTTTTAAATTTTTCTGGTTGATGTTTTTTGTTTGTTTGCACCTTATTTACAGCATACAGAGGAAAAGAGATCTGGATTAGAAACCAGAAATCTACTCTCTTTTTTCTACTTCACCACTAAGGAATTTGGGGTTTGGTAAATTATCAACTATCACTGGCCATGGTGTCTCCAATAAGGAGGTCAGACAAAATGATTCCCAAGGATTCTGCCAGCTCCTAAGTCCCCCGTTTTAATTACGGCCCTGAGGAAGGAGCATCAGCCTCACTGTCTGCCCGCTTCAGCATCACTCTCCTGGCCTCAGGTTCTTCGGGGCAAGAACAGGGATGCTATGCACAACCCACAGCTTGCTCTAGGGAGAAGACATAGAGAAGTTCCGAGGATAATGCCAGCCACTCAGCAAATCCTTAACTCTTCTCTTCCTTCCTCTCAATTGTGAAACAGTATTTTAAAAGGGAAAGTACTCACATTTGTTGATTGGTTTGACTTTTTTGAGTTCTTATGACCTGCTTGAAGCATACTAATATGGAGGGCAGCCTATGATGAACAAATCTGAAGTTAATGAGGCCCAAGACAGAGCATCGCCAGGTAAATTCCACGGCTCTTCTCTCCCAGGAAGACCAGCCCCAAAGGATGGCAAGCCCGCCTCAGCTTCTTCCATCCTTCTGTCCAGATGATCCCCAGCTCTCCCTGAGTCCTTGTGCCTGTTCTTGGGGTGAGTTGAGTAGAAATTAAGAGTGCTATTGACCAGTTAGGCTTTGGAAATACCCTAGTGCTTACTAGCTGTGTGACCTGCAGCAAGTTGCTTAACTTTTCTAAGAATGCACTTGTCTTTAAGATGGGGATACTTGGGATTAAATGAGTTGCTGCAGGTCAGTGCTGAACCCATTTCACTGTATACAGGAGGCTCGGAGCACCGTCTGCCTATGGAAAGATCCCACTCAGCCTGAGAAGGCCCTCCCACTGCCCTGCTGCAGGCCTTCACGGGGACTGAGCCCCTCTGCAGAGAAGCTCACCAGGAGTGTCTGCTGTTCTTTTTATTCAGCTTATCCAGATCTTGTGGTTATAGGCCGACGAGGGGACGTGCTTTCTGTCTCTGACAACACTGCCTTGCCACAGGCATCTGTTTCTCCAATCTGACTCACCTATGGGACAGAACCCATTCCCATCAGTAACGATGACTCACAGTCTTAGGAGTCCCAAAAATTGCTGGAGTTTTAGGGGGTGGGAGATCTGTTTGTGTGTGTGTGTGTGTGTTTAAGTTTTCCATTTATTTAAGGCCCCCTCCTCATGCGATGTACACACATAGACACATTTTCAGCACCCAGCTTTAGCCCATAATCATTTTAATTCATTTGACAGGAGACATTTTGGACAGAGGCCCTTCCCATTCTCATGCTGTATGAACAGCTGCCTGGCACCTGCATCTTAGTCCCCTGTTAGAAAAATTGAGTGGAATGATTCTGTCAACTGGATGGGGTCACATAGGCAGGACACTGAGCGCTTTAATTAAATTATGATAGTTTCAGGAAAGCAAAAACAACTCTGAAGTGGCAAGAAAGCACTTTTCTTTCTTTAGAAGATTCATGGGCAACAGAGGAGAGGAGTGCTCCTGGCCTTGCAGTATCTCAGATTCTTTTAACTGTGCCATGCTGTCTTATTCCACCAGGAATATTTAATATCCACAGTATGATATGGCTTTTACAAAATCCTCATGATATTCTTTGCAACTGTCTACAGTGTCTGTTTAAAAGTCAATAATGTTAACTTGTTTGATAAATTTCTACAGATCCCAACCCTATTAAGCTGTTAACTGAGTGCACCTGACTTTTAACAGATGTCTTAAAGATTCAATGTTGCTGAGGGGAATATAGTGTGAATTGAAGTACACTCTTTGGAACATTGTATTTTTAGGCATAACATCCTCAATTGGAAGGAATGTAAAAACACAGTATGATAAACTGGAACCATGATTGTAGACTTGCAATGTATTTAGTAGAGAAATTTATTTGGCAATCAGAAAACAAAGAAAACCAACTAAATTATCTCGTTTGGGAGTGTATGTGTGTGTGTGTGCAGTCACACGTACACACAAGTACACATGCATTTTTTTCTGAAGTGTATTTCATACCTTTATGTTTTCCAGGACAAGTATTTTTGTTTTAATTTTTATTGCACCAAATGAATACAGTATTGTTTGTACAGCAAAGCCTGGAATAGAAACTCAATTAAATAACCATAGGTCTTACAGAGAGAGACAATGGTCTGAAAAGCTTCTGATATGGTTTGACTGTGTCCCCACCCAAATCTCATCTTGAATTGTAGTTCCCATTATCCCCATGTGTCATGGGAGGGACCTAGTGGGAGGTAATTGAATCATGGGAGTGTTTACCTCCATGCTATTCTCATGATAGTGAGTGAGTTCTCACGAGATTTGGTTTTATAAGGGGTATCCCTCTTTTGCTCTGTACTTCTCCTTGCTGCCTCCATGTGAAGAAGGACATGTTTGCTTCCCCTTCTGCCATGATTGTAAGTTTCCTGAGGCCTCCCCAGTGCTGTAGAGCCTTGAATCAATTGAGTCTCTTTCCTTTATAAATTATCCAGTCTTAGGCATGTCTTTATTAGCAGCGTGATAATGGACTAATACAGTTTACAGTGGTTTATAGAATATTTAGAAACAGATACATTTTTCAGACAACTGGATTTATTTTGACATCTATTATTTCAAAATGTCACTAAAAAGAAAAGGGAAACTTTTTTTTTCTAATTTCATATTAAAGTAAAACAGTAAGATCCAATGAATCAAGATGCAATTTCACCCAAATGTCATATTAAGTAAAAGACTAGATAACGTTTTAGCATTTACACTATAGTTACAGGTATTTTACAAGATGCTCACAGATGCCTGTGTCTGCCTGGGTTGCCATTTATGGTTTTTTTCCTCAAGTAAATCCTAGAAGAACCCATGCAATTAAGGACGATTCTTACCACAGCTTTTGTAACCTTAGGCCCCATCTATGCTAATGAACAAAAATGTGTGACACTATGACCATCATTAAAACTACAAAGAAAATTTGAAAAAAATAAATAAGACCTCTCTGCCATGTTGAGCCATGAGTCACCAGTTCCAATGGAAAGTCTCTTTTAATTGGAAACAGGGGCTACTCTCTGACATTGGTGTACAGTCTTGGTTTGGTTTATTTTAATGCACTTTGAATGCTGAAGTTATCAATTTGCACAGACCATTTTAATGTACAGCTGGGGGGAAAAGAACTCAACAAGAAATAGTTAATGACTTACACTTTTTTATTAGTTTTTCTTCCCGGATACTTTCTACAGTCCTAAATGGGATAAATTGGGTAAGAATGCATGTCAGGATATGTTTTTATTTCAGTGGCTATGTTTGGCTATTGCAAATTTCCAATGGATAAAAAGCCCTGAGGAATTACTCTGTGTGTGTGTGTGTGTGTGTCTGGGTGTGTGCACACCCCTAGCAACTGCATATAGAAAATGAAATAGAAATGCAAGAAGAGGAGGATATTCCTCTAACTACAGATAGCAAGACATTTCAAAAAGCATTTTTATCTCCCCATTGAATGAAAACTGTCCAATAAATTCCTCATAGCCTGAAGTCATCCTCATATTATAATGGATACATTTTTCAATAAATAAGATGCCTTCATGCCATAGGAAATTATTTTTCCAGATTATTTTATTTTCTATTTGCACTCATTGCTTTTGAGGGCCTGTGATATTTGTGCCATGGATTTGTTGCACCCGTCACTTGGCACTTTGCATGAAACACGTGGCAAAGCTACTCTTCTCCTGTCCTGTCTCTTACCAGTCTGACTGAGCTGCTTGTGAGTCTTGTAGGATTTACTGGTACTCTAGTGCTTTGCAGATGTTAAATGCTTGATAAAGAATTTGTTTCCTTTACAACCACCAGGAAACTATTTTTCAGGAAAAAAAAAAAAACCTCTACCTGTGGAATCCCACAATGTTGAAGGCTTTCAGTAAGCACTAGCTCATGTGTGGCACATGGTGGGCACTCCTGTCTGCTACGGCAGAGTCATGCTGATGTTCTCGCCCCCACTGAACCATTGCTTGGCCCCCACCCTCGCTTCCTCTTCCATGTCTGTGGCTGGGAGCACAAAGTTCCAAGAGGGTATCAGGAGCAGCCTGCCTAGAAAGCGTGGCCCCACCCTTCTGGGGTATGCAAACAGTCCTTAAGGGATTGCTTTTGTCTGTATTCTATTTTATTTGTGACTCACATTTTGGAAGAAAACAGTTTTTGTGTTTAGACACTCGAACTTGCTGTGTCACGTGGTTCTCTTCCAAGTGGTTGACTGTCGCTGTGTGGTCTTTTACAAGCCCTTTGCTGGCACAGAGCCACATGTCGTTTTTGATTCATCACTGCTTCTCTCCTCAAGTGCCTAGTCTAGGCCCCTTGATATGGTAGGGTGCAAACATCTTCACTGATGATGATGATGACGACAAGAGAAAACCGTGGGTGCCTGCTGAGAGGGTCTTCAGTGAGCGCCATAACTTCAAGATGATGAATTTGTGAAAGTGTGAATTTGACTCTAGTAAATGGCAACACACTGGTACTTCTGAAACGGCTTTAAAAGACATTGTAAAACAATGTAATTCTTGGATGTACAGGAAGATTGAAGATACTCTCTGCTTTTGGAAACTCATTAAGTTAAATAAATTTGGTTTATTTAATGAATTTCAGTTCTGAAATTTTACTATGATGATAGTATAAACTATGTCAGTGGTAACTTCCCTTTACTGGGGACATACCATGTGTGCGACCCAAGTGCCAGTTACTTCAAAGCATCTCATCTACGGCTCTACAAGGAAGCTGAGCCTCAGAGAGGTGCGCTGATTGGCCATGTTTTCAAACAAGGGAGTTATTGGTGGGTGCCCAGCAGTGCCTTGGGTAGATGGTAGGTGTTGTCAGACCCTAAAGGCTCTGCTTTCATATTACGTTACGAGTTTCCCAAGGAAGAGTGGAACTTACTCTAGTACGCAGTAAAAATATATGCTTTTTCAGGGTGAAATTCAATCAAATTGAAAATTGAAAAGGCTTCTGTTATTATGATACCACGGGTGACTAAGCACAATGAATGCTGTGTGAGCTCATTGACACAGCTCCTCTCAGGGTGCACCAAAGCTTGTGAACTCCTTCAGTGAAAAACCTGAAAGCATTTCACAAACCCTTAAGCTGGAGACTGGGACCTGGCGCTATTGTCACAGAGTGGAAGCAGAGTGCCTTTGAAAGGGGTTGTCAACAAAGCTTTTATCAGCATTAGCAAGTCACAGAGATGTGGGTCACTAGGTAACCACTGTCGCCCCAAGATTTTAGGTCTACTCCACTCACATTAACTGGATTCTTCAGCACGAGTTTATGTGCAGCATCTTCCTGAAGATCAAATTGGCATTTGCTAGGTGGGTGGGGAAGGAGGCAGGCAGAGCGAGAGTGCGGAGGATGGTTGGGTTAGAACACCAGAATGGAAAACATGAACAAAGCGTCCGTGGTTCAGGGCCAGCCTGGGAGGGGCAAGACGGGAGGTGGGAGGTTGGCAGAGTCATGTATAGGGTGCCTTTTGTGACCACTGGATAATCTGACTTCACGGGTCAAGTAGTGGAGGTTTTAAGCAGAAGGGCTGAATGTGGATGCGTGTTAAACAGTGACTGATGGAATGTGGAGCCTGGGTTGGGAGAGGCTAGATGAGAGGGAGGGGTGATTGGGACAGCAGCTGCCAGGGTGCAGGGGAGAGGCCTGCAGTGCGCCTTCTGAAATCGCTCCTGCCTGCCCCTAACTGCTGTCAGTACCTCCTCCCTTGCTTCTCAGTTAGACTCTGCCGGCTGAGAGCATTGCCCTGAACTCCTGGATCCACATCACCCTGTTCACATCTATCGGAGTCATTTTTCTGAAGCATCATTCTCATAAGGTCCCATCTTTGAGCAAGCACCTTCGAGGAGTATGTCCTGCTTCCTGAACAAAGCCCAGACGCCATGAGCATCCCGAGCCTGCCTTCCCCACCTCTTCCATCGTCCCTCGATCCAGTCCGTGCCCCGCGAAGACGCCATTCCTGGGTGCTGGCTGTCCTCAGTGCTCAGTGTGTTCCGGCTCTGTGTCTGCCTTCTGCACTCTTTTGCCTGCCCATAATGTCAGCTCCAGCTTACAGGGTATCACTTATTGAAGATTTCCCGTACTATAAATTACTCAGTTAAAGCTGTGTGTCTTGAGAATGGTTTTCTTCATTGCCTGCCCAGCATTCTGGTTATCTGCATGCATGGTACACTCTCATCAGCTTCGTGCCTCAAGGACCTGCCTGTTACCCACCTCTGCATCCCCACAGGGCCAAATGTAGCCCTGCGCGATTCTGTCTGTTGAATGAATGAGTGAATGCATTAATTAACAATGAACGGTACTGCAGTTAACAGCAAGTCCAGTTCTGGAGATGTCAAACCCCCTCTTCTAAGTGCCATTTCTCTACTTCTCTGCAAAGGCTGGCTTGTGGCCTTCTTGGCTAGTTGAAATTTAATCCTTTCACTAGCAAATATTCAAGCACTAAATGTTTACCCACTGCTATGAACTGAGGGTTTGTGTCACTCCAAAATGTATATGGTGAAATCCTAACCCTCAAGGTGATGGTATTAAGAGATAGGGCTTTTGGGAAGTGATTAGGTCATGAGGGTAGAGACCTCAGGAATGAGATTAGTGTTCTTATAAAAGGGACCTCAGAGATCCCTCATCTCTTCTGCCATATGAAGACACAGCATGAAGACAGCACTCATCAGACACAGATTCCACCGTCACCTTGATCTTGGCCTTGCAACCTCCAGACTTGGAGAAATAAATTTCTGTGGCTTATAAGCCATCCAGTCTATAGTATCCTGTTACAGCAGAATGAACAGACTAAGACACTCATATTTCCTCAAACCATATTAATTGAACAGCCAAATTATCACTCTTTATTGGACTAAAATCATGTAAATGACATTGATTTTTAATCTAGTTTTTTCTGTAGAATAAGAAAAAGGAGCGCAGTAAATCAATACTTAGAAGTATTTTATACTTCCACTTTCCAACATTACTCTGACATGATACATGACACCATCATGTTTGTTTGTTTAATTATCAGTTTGTTTTGGCTAATAATGATTTTGCAGCTGCCCACAAAGCAAATACCCACAAGCCAAAAAAAAAAAAAAAAAAAAAAAAAAAAAAAAAAAAAGAAAG
>NC_045438.1:12812293-12925245 GCF_002776525.5 Piliocolobus tephrosceles | reverse complement strand
AAAAAAAAAAAAAAAAAAAAAAAAAAAAAAAAAAAAAAAAAAAGGAAGGGTAAATTCTCAGAGACATTTTAGGGCATCATAAGCCCATGAAACACAATTTATTCCTAAGAGAAGTTTTTAATTGAAAACCTCCAGCTTTGTATCATTCCTGAATGAAGGGAAAGGTAATGTAGCAGAAATACACCACGAGTTACCCTAGTCACGCAGGCTCATCTCCGCACCAATGGGGTTCACACAAAAGATGTGGCCATTTGCTCCCTAAATTGGGGATCAAACATGTCAACAGCTAAAGACATGAAACACCACTGATTCTCCCCAAAGAGCAGCACGTCTTTTGGTGTGGGTTCCACCCATCTTTTCTGAACTCTCCACCAAAAATAAAGACCTTTAGCGGTCTTCTCAGTGTTCATAACGGACTGTCTGGTGATGGGTTTTATGAAAGCATTTGATGACACTTGCTACACTCCTCTTATTCTTTATAGTAAACACTGTTTTTAATCCATTTTAAGTAGCATGTAACGTCCAAGGCTGTATATCACATGGCACAGTGATGTGTGCACCATATTCCATGGTGTTCTCTTTCTGGTAGAGTAGGTAGAGTTCTTTCAGAAAATAATATGTACTTTAGTTGCCCTTTGATTCAGAAAACTGAAACTTGGCTGAATTATTTATCAAAAAAGTATAAACTTTACTAGATCACATAATAGTAGATCCTACTTCGTTATTGGTAAGACGGTCTTAGCATGAATGATAAGGCCATCGGGGCCCTCTGTTTTCTAGGCTTTTCTCCGATGCTCTACCTCCTTCAGTGGAACGCCTTGAGAAAATGCATATTGTGGTGTGTAGGAGATTGGTCAGGGTGGTGGGAAAAATTGTAGAAAGATGCAAACCTTCTTGGAAGGCCAGGGGTTTACAAAGCTTCTAAAGAAAATTTGGCTGAAGGCAGCTGAATTCTCCTAAGAGCTTAGGTTAGGTGATAAGGGGATGTAAAGAAACTGATCTAGATAAGTTAGTTTCCTTAGGCCTTAGAACCTGGCCTTTAATCATCTGCGCACAGGACTGCTCTGGGTCGGGGGGGGGGGGGGGGGGGGGGGTGACCATGTTAATTATCCACAAGTGTGTTGACTCAAAGCCTTTGTCATTAAATCTGTGCTGAATAAACGCCCGCGGCGCCAGCTTGTGAGAGCCGCGGCTGCTGACTCTTTACAGCACCCTCCTTGGGGTCTGTAAGCACCCGGCCCCCTAGCCCACTCTTCCACTAGATACCTGTGTCTGAGTGCATTTGTTCACCCATTGTTTGGCCAGGGTCTGCGAGTCTGACCCAACAGTGGTGGGAGCAGAGCCTAGGGTGGCAACGCTGTAAATATCAGTGGATGCAGCCAGAGTTTGGCTTTTCAGTTTTGCCAGCATCCTGCATACATGCTCCGTGTTCTTTCAGTTTGGCAACCACATGTGCCCTGGGACTCTGAGGTCAGCAGGCACCCAGTTGAAAGGAAAGAATATCAGTGTGTTCCCTTTATTTTTCTTTAATGGTTGAAGGAAGGACTGGTGCCCACTTAAGGGACTTGAAGCATCGTCAGTCAGTGACCCCTGTTCGTGTATATATGGGGGGTAGTTTTGTCTGCATTCAATCTGCCCCACACTGATGCTTTCTGGAACCATCCTTTCTTTGGTAAGTCTAGTAGAGAGTAAAAAGCCACAGGAAATCAGAATCCTAACAGCCGCACAGCCAGTAAGCTGGTTACGCCACAACAGGCCGGTTACCTCGTTTTATTCATGCACCAAACAGTAAGGAGTTGGAGCCTGCTCTATCCTGACACTGTGTGCAGGGTAAGGAATACACAGTGAACCACACCAGGAATACACAGGAGTGATCTTAACTTCTGAGGCATTCATTTAGCCTCTCTGCAGCCCAGTTTCCTCATCAGGAATGAGGGAATTAGATCAGATGATGTACAGATGTAAACTGCTGCTTTTAATCAGCCTTTAATTTTACTTTATACTGTAATGAAACCTACTTCTTCTACTGGATGACTTTGGGTGGGGTCTTGTTAGGTGGCAGCCAGACCTTTGGCCTCCAACAGCTATTCCACAGGCCCTTTGTAAGGAAATTTTGTGACTAAGGGAGGGGTATTAATAAACCTCAGGAGGCCTGGTCTATGAATAGGCCTGAGCAGAAATGTTCTGGCATTTTTAAATTTTACACTTGTGTGCTGAGCCCTGAGCTGGCAATTTGTGCACATGATCCCATGGAAATCTTAGCACGAGTGTTAGATGTTACTCTCCCTGTTAAGAAGTGGTTCTACGTAGCTCCTTTGTGCTTACCCCTCAAGGATAAGTTATATGCAGAAGAAATAATTGAGAAAGGCCGGGCGCGGTGGCTCAAGCCTGTAATCCCAGCACTTTGGGAGAACGAGACGGGCGGATCACGAGGTCAGGAGATCGAGACCATCCTGGCTAACCCGGTGAAACCCCATCTCTACCAAAAAATACAAAAAGCTAGCCGGGCGTGGTGGCGGCGCCTGTAGTCCCAGCTACTCGGGAGGCTGAGGCAGGAGAATGGCGGGAACCCGGGAGGCGGAGCTTGCAGTGAGCTGAGATCCGGCCACTGTACTCCAGCCTGGGTGACAGCGAGACTCCGTCTCAAAAAAAAAAAAAAAAAAAAAAAAAAAAGAAATAATTGAGAAATCATCTACTTTTTTTCATTGATTTTTATTATACCTCAAGTTCTAGGGTACATGTAAACAACGTGCAGGTTTGTTACATAGGTATACATGTGCCATGTTGGTTTGCTGCACCCACCAGCCCGTCATTTACATTAGGTATTTCTCCTAATGCTATCCCTCTCCCAGGTCCCCACCCCTCAACCGGCCCCGGTGTGTGATGTTCCCTGCCTTGTGTCCAAGTGTTCTCATTGTTCAACTCCTGCCTGTGAGTGAGAACATGCGTTGTTTGGTTTTCTGTCCTTGTGATAGTTTGCTGAGAATGATGGTTTCCAGCTTCATCCATGTCCCTGCAAAGGACATGAACTCATCCTTTTTTATGGCTGTGTAGTATTTCATGGTGTATATGTGCCACATTTTCTTAATCTAGTCTATCATTGATGGACATTTGGGTTGGTTCCAAGTCTTTGCTATTGTGAATAGTGCCGCAATAAACATACGTGTGCATGTGTCTTTATAGTAGCTTGAAAATCATCTACTTTAAAAAGGGCATAGGACTTTTCCTGGAGAAGGATATTTCTAAATAAGAAATCTTGAATGGCATAATGTATTCTAAGAAAGGCCAGTGCAGACCAACTTGTTTATTTCAAATTTATTTCCATTGTCTTATTTTCCAAATTTTTTGTGTTCACTATTAATAGAAGGCAAGACTTCTGTAGGAATTCAACTCATCATATCTTCCAGCTTTCTTCTCAAGCCCTTTTTAGATTAAAAGTAATTCAGGAAAATGTTTTTAGTAGCAGTATCATTCCTTTAGGGAACACTTTTAATAAATTATCAGACCTAAGTGTTTTAATAAAAATGATATTAGTAGAATGTGTGTGTCCATCTGCAACCTTGAGTTTCCTATGGGATGAAAATATATTTCCCAAGGTCTCAAAGTCAGAGGCATACAATTCCTATGGGAAGGAGAAGCGAATGTGTTTTTCTCCCAATGCTAACCTTGCATGATTGATCATAAGAGCTGTAGATTTCTAATTTTGCTTATAAGTTTTTTGTTGTTGTTGCCTTTCTCTGAAGCATGAAACACTGCCAGAGGCAGGAACCCAGGCTTAATGGACCAAGAGCATGAGCTGAGAGAACATCTCCCCAGTTTATATTCTCATTTGGCAATGAGAAGGTATTTTAATGTTAACACATTATGTTACAGTATTGTGAAAACAAACATTTTGGCTTAAGTACAGTAGGATTCTTGCTTTAGTTATTCCAAAGATCATCTCAACTCTTCCGTCTTCAGGAAAGTTTTAAGACTCGTTTTATAAATTGTAGTTTAGCCTTTTTATTAGAATTGGAAATAGCTGTTGGCGCCACTAATGAATTTTATGTGTTTCTGCTGGTGTCCCCAAAGTAAATTACTGTAACTAATGTAGCACTGTCTCTTTTTATAACTGTTAGCTGCTGAAAGCAAAAGAGAAATTTATCTAAAGTCAAAATATTAAGTTTTATTTATTACAAGATGTCAAGAGGAAAGAGTATAATTTCTGCGGATTTGAGACCAGACTGAGGCCTTTCATAATGAGGCTTTTCATAGTAAGACTTCCTTCCTGTAATTCAAAGAAAAGTGAAAAATTAATGTGTTGTGTTTATTATCAAATATTAGATGACCCTTTAGTAGAAGTCAAAGCAACCATTAAATGAGCCAGTTCAATATAAACATACATATTTCTTATTTCTTTTAACCATAACCATATGTTTACTGAATATTAAAGCACAGTGCAAGGAAAGGTGCTTTCTTACCATGTTTTCTGTTTTTCTTCTCTCTTCATTCTTTCCTTTTTACCCATTTTTGGCTGATCTGCAAAACCAGTGTAGTTTCATTAAATCATCAGGAAAATAATGGGTGGCTCCAGCCCAAACTTAGAGAATATATACAGGCACTAAGGTAGTTGTGACAAAACCAAAACCCACACGACTTTCAGATTAAAAAGCAGGGGCATAATCTAATAATTTTATTCAAGAACTCTGTTGACATTGCAAAAAAATAACGAATGTCTGATTTGGATATACTTTTCAAAAAAATCAGTTTTTGAAAACTGATTTTTCACTGTCACTCCCTTACTGGTCTATATTTGCTTACAGCTGGGGATAATATTATACTATTTAAAGAGACATACTGAATAGTGTGACATTGGAAGTGTATATACCTACATTTTTGTGTTTCTGGAGAATACTACAATAAAATCCTTTTTGTATCTGTTACTTATACATTCACTTACAATACTTATGTCTGTATATACATCTTTTTTAAGGGAAAACATCGTTGAAGAGAGGCAGAAAAACTAGGATATTATAGTAGGAAGCACACCAGAGAGCCAGAATAGGGAAAGTAATGGGAGTCCCAGCTTGGGGATATCTCAGACTTCTGTTGTTAAGGGTCTTGGCAGGTGCCCTTAGTGGACTCACCCATAGGCTCTCGAGTGTTAACTACGCCTCTGTACATTATTGTATTTTTACAATTTTATACACATTTTTCTATTGTCTTTTCTTAGAAACAAGCTGGGTCTCATGCAATCTATTGTAAATAGCTATAGTACATGAAATAGACAGCCTAAGAAAAAGCTGAAAAGAAGAGAGACGTTGCCAACTCAGATATGCTTTTGCTAAGACAGGTGAGCAACGCAGGTGAGCCACAAGAGCAGATGATTTCTAAACTGCCTGGGTTTGATGTAGGTCTGATTCTTTTTAAGTTTGTCAGCACCAAGAAGTACATAGCATTCTGAGAATTTAGTGTTTTAAACAGAATAATAAGTCACCTTGAAAATTCATTTCAGAAGGAACAAGAAAATTGTCAAGTTCCCCGATTTCTTTTGTTTCTCCAAAATTATTTCTTGCTCTTCCTCTTCCTCATAAGTCAACTTTCCCAGAAGCCTAAAGTTAATACGATCCCAGGAGAACGCAAGAGGTAGTGGAAGCTCTGGTCAGATAAGAGACAGGAGAGGAATAGAACCTCTCGTTCAGGCTCACATGGACTGTGGGGTGGAGGGAAGACCTGTGTCCATGACAAGAAGGGCTTCATGGAGTGAGGGGGAGGATGAGAGGTGAGAGCTTGTGGCTCTGCTTCCTGCTGGGGCCTGCAGCAGTGGCCAGGCAGGAGCACAGTGGCTTCAGGTAGAGAACGCCTGGGCACAGCTCCCAGAACCTCCTTTAGGTACCTGGGGAGGGGCAAGGAGGTCGCTGGAAAGGGGCAGGCCTGGTGCTGGCTACTGAGCAAATGGAGCCTACCATCAGAGCCTACAGGGCAGACCTGCATGCCCAGGAATTGAATGCGAATGGCAATCAGATCTTCAGAGGCTACACAGCCCTAAGAAAAGAAAGAACTTTCCCTTTTCAAAGAAGTTAGCAGCCAGAGCAGGTGGTGACGAGGAGGCCACTACTGCAGCAGCTGGTGAGGAGCAGAGGGCAGCCCCCGATCTCCAAACAGCTTGGGGACCCCTCCTCTCACTCACCATGAGGACCCAGTCACCACCTTGGAAAGGAGGTGCAAGGAGATGGAGACCAGGGACTAAGAGGTACCAAACACACTCATTACACCAGCAGACACTGAGAGAGCCGGCATACACGTGGTAAGGCATCCTCTCTGGGGAGAAAAGTAGAGGATGGCTTAAGTGGAACGTGAGAACAGATATTGAGGAAATTAAGAAGTGACTTTTTTTTCTACAGTGGAGTGTGATGTGTGAATTTGCGACTTGGTAACATGCTAGGAGTGAGTGTGGGTGGTCAGTGTCCTAGAGCATCTCTCCTTCCTCCTTGACTCACATCCTTTCTCATTTAGGGGTGACCAGCAAGGTTAACTAGATCAGGAGCTTTAAAGTTCTTTCCTATGAACCAAAATGTGTGACTGTAATGGTTAATTTTAGGTGTTGACTGGATTAGGGACTAGCGGGAGAGCTGGTAGTGTTACTCTAGGGTGTGTCTGTGAGGGTGTTTCCAGAGGGGGTTGGCGTGCGAGTCCATGTGAACTGATGGGGGAAGATCAGCACTGCATGTGGACAGGCCCCATTCAGGCTGCTGGGGGCCCATATAGAGGAAAAACAGAAGAAAAGCAAATTAGTTTCTCTTTCCTGGAGCTAGGACACACTGTCCTCATCCTGTCCGTGGACATCAGGACCCAGGGCCCCCAGCCTTGGAACTCAAGGTCTTTCATCAGCACCCAACCCCTCCAGCCTCAGACTGAGAATGACGTCAGACATCAGCTTCTCTGGTTCCAAGGTTTTGGGATTTGGACTGAGCCACATGACCAGCATCCCAGGGTCTCCAGCTTGTAGATGGCCTGTCCTGGAACTTCTCAACCTCCATCATCACATGAGCCAATTCCTCTAAGAAATCTCCCTCATATATATATATACACACACATGTATATATATGTATGTGTATATATGTGTATATATATACATATATATACAATATATGTATATGTGTATGTATGTATGTGTGTGTGTGTGTGTGTGTGTGTGTGTGTATATATATATAAAACTAAAGATCTATCCTATTGCTTCCGTCTCTCTGGAGAAGCCTGACTAAAAGAGTGGCACATGTTGGACAGCAAAACCCTGGCCCCTTTGAGCCTCTGCCCTGCACCCTCGGCCAGGCTCTCAGGGACATTGATGGCAAGCATCAACAGAAGAAGGTGGAGACTCACGTGAGGACTTGAAGCACTGAACGTAAAGGTGGACAGGAGGCACCTTGCCAGAATCCCCCTGGATAGTCATCGGAATTATACAACCTGCCCTCCACCTCACTGCCTTCCATGGTGACCATTCCCTGGTTGAGAATCTTTGTTGAAATGAAAGAGGTGTGCTGATAAAGGAAAAAGATGGGGAACCTTTTCTGTAAACCAAAAACATGTTGTCTCTGGCCCAGTGCTTGCTAAGAAGAGCTTGAAGGTTTTTTAACACAGATGAATCAAAACAAAAATTTTCCTTCCATGACTGTAGGCTGTTCAAATATCCATGCATTGAATCCATTATTTACTATCCTGACCAATAATCTATGTAAATTCTAGAAGTTGGAGTCTTAAAGTTGAAAGGTCACCCTGTCCAGGAAATTTCAATGTAAAGTGGAGATTCAAATTCCTCTGATGTTCCTGTCTACACAGTGATAGGTGATGCTAGTAGTGGTTTCTTCCATCTTATCTCTGAATTCTGTCCTCCTTCCATTCCATATGATACCTACATCCGACATAATTCCTATCAAACAAATCAATTCAGTGAGAGGAACTACCAAGGTTCAGGTCAAGAAACTTTACAGAATTTCTTAACGTCATTCATTTTCCTGAGAATGGTGAGGAAGAAGGTGTCTTGGGACAATGGGCCATATAGTGTGGGAATCAAGGATCTAAAACCAACAGGACCGATGGAAATATAATGTGTACCGGCTGGGCACAGTGGCTCACACCTGTAATCCCAGCACTTTGGGAGGCCAAGGTGGGCAGATTATCTGAGGTCAGGAGTTCAAGACCAGCCTGGCCGATGTGGTAAAACCCTATCTCTACTAAACATACAAAAAAAAAAAAAAAATTATGTGGGCATGGTGGTGTGTGCCTGTAGTCCCAGGTGCCTTGGGAGGCTGAGGTAGGAGAATTGCTCAAACTCAGGAGGTGGAGGTTGCAGTGAGCCGAGATCGCACCGTTGCACTCTAGCCTGGGAGACAGAGCGAGAAAAAAAAAGAAAAGAAAAAAAAGAAAAAGAAATATAATGTGTACCAATTCTGTAATTGGTAGCCTTCTAATAGCCACATGAAAGGTGAAGTTAATTTTAATAATTTATTTTATATAACCTAATATATCCAAAATATTACAATTTTAACATGTAATCGATGTAAAAATTATTGAGATCCTTTCTGATTACACAGAGTCTTCAAAATCCAGCATGTATTTCACAGTCCCCCCTCCACTCAGCACGGACACACTGATACAGCCACTGGTGGCTCGCAGCTGCCGTATTGGAGGGTACAGTTCTAGACTCTGCTATCTCAGAGACCCCAGTTCAAGTCAGGGGCTACTGCTGCTGCATACCAAGTGTGACTGGATAAATTGCTCTCTCGGCCTCAGTTTCCTCATTTAGGAAATGGTAATAGTAATATTTCAGGGTCACTGTGAGATTTAAAATAAAACTATCTATACAAAGAGCTTAAACTGATACCAAGTAAGAACCCTGTAAATGTTCATTATTGTTATATAGATACCATTATTATCAATTTTATCATATGAAAAATTTATAGTGTAACAAATATCCATAGACCTATTGGAAAAAAAAATGGAAAAACTGCTGTAACTACCATTACCTGAACATAGAACAGTAAAACAGGAAAGTAAAGAGAAAAAAAAAAAAAAAAAACAGCAGCTTAGCAAGTGACTTTCCCGATGGTGGCCTTAGCTACTCTGGGCATCCAGATTGCATCACTCTTTTTTTAAATGAAGACAGTTTTTGTAAAGGCTTGCTTTACAGGCTTGCCAAAAATTCTTGCGCTGGTGACCATATGTCTGTGAAACCATGCAATCTGTGTCCTTGCTGCCTTGTAGACCTTCAACCTTTTTGTGATTAACAAACTGACCTCTCAAACCTGGGGGATTCAGAACCACTTAAGGCTCTGCCAGGACGTTCTCTCTCTTCCAAGTGAACAGCATCTGCTGCCCTCTGCTGAAAGCTGCTGCTGCTTTGGCTCCTTCTTCTATCACTTCTGCTTAACCAGAAGTGCTCAAGAATGAAGATGAACGCAAAGTCAGTTTCGCAGCTCCACGACGCCCTTTGTGGTTTCTTCACCTGGTGGCTAAAATCCTTCCTCCAACGAAAATCGTTTTTAGTATCTTTAATTACACTTAGTGAAAGTAAGACATGAGCGCAGTTTTAATCTAGATGGACTTTTCAATTAAAATTAGATTTATGCATTTGCATACTAAAAGTAACATTGTGAAAGAACGCAGTTTGAGTGTGTGAGAGATAATTGCATCTGTATGAGCTGTCTTGGGGCAGCTCTTATGGAACTGCGCTCAGCATTAGACATTATACCACCGAAGCATTTTGTATTTTTATGTGGCAGTGCAATAGAATTTGAATTTTATGCACAATTAGTCTTATATTGATGTATTGTTTATAGGCAAGTTTGGGCATAATACTGAGAATAAAGCTTTAGTGTAATTTTTTGATATTTTTCTGGAAAAAGAGAGAGAGAAAAGGAAAAGCTGGGGAAAAATTTGGGCAAGCAAAAAGAAAAATTTGGGACATACTCTTTTACCTTGAAAGATTGTCTGTTGCATTCAAAGATTTCTGTGGTTTTCCAGGCAAAACACACAGTACTTCCCTTGTGTATTGCTTATTGAAGTTGTTCACATCCTGGGGCAACAAGGTCAGGAGAGGGAAAGGATTCTCAAACCAAATAAGTTCTTTTCTCATAACAGCAGTTGAAAAATGGGAGTTGTGCTTAGGGAATTAACGAGCATGGGATATAAAATAATGTTCCACACCAAACACTTGATATACGATAGGAAAAAAATATATGTTGCAACTTGCTAGAACATGTGTAGTAAAGCCAAAGTAACATTAATTTAGCAAATTATCATGAATACAGATCAATTCTTATGTTCATAGATAATTCCAAGCTTCAGTGTGGAAGTAGAGAGACAAAGCACCCGTGTGGTGTCCCATACACTGGTTCTGCCTGCACATTTTGGTCAGATTTAGGTGAGCCTTAAGGATTTTACTTTCTCACAGTCTTTTTCCTTTGTTGTAATTCATCGATGAATACATTAAAGCGTTTCCTAATAGACAAGGAATCTACAGATTTAACAGAAAGACCCAGGCCATATATTCCGATTGGCAGTTCTGGCACCGGCTTCCTGGGATTATAATCAGGTTGTCCCCATCCCATGCCATTTTGTATGTAAAACATGTTTGTACCTTCAAATCCATTGTATAATCTATTGGCTTATTCAAAACCCTCGTATGTTGGTTATGAGAAAAAAAACTAGCTAAAAAGAAATAAGAAAAAATATAAAGACCACGGACCCATCTCACTAAAGTTTGTCATTATATTCCTCCTTGAAAACTCTGTGGTCATCACACAGTGTGCAAGTTCCTGGTCCCGTACACAGTAATGCTGGTTTCACAGTAATTGATTCTCAGATCTCAGTGAATCTATTTTAAAGGTATAGGGAAATGTAGATTGTTAATAACAGAGCAAGGACATTTTCTTCTCATCAGCATTTTCCTGATTTGCCAGTGAAGTACTAAAAATATTTTAAGTACCAAAAGAAGCTTCTGCACACCAAAAGAAATTCATCGTCAGAGTGAACAGGCAACCTACAGAATGGGAGAACATTTTTGCACTGTATCCACCTGACAAAGGGCTAATATCCAGAATCTACAAAGAACTCAAACAAATTTACAAGAAAAAAAAAAAAAAACATCAAAAAGTGGACGAAGGATATGAACAGACACTTCTCAAAAGAAGACATTTATGCGGCAAACAAACATATGGAAAAAAGCTCATCATCACTGGTCATTAGAGAAATGTAAATCAAAACCACAATGAGATACCATCTCACACCAGTTAGAATGGCGATCAATAAAAAGTCAGGAAATGGCCGGGCGCAGTGGCTCATGCCTGTAATCCCAGCACTTTGGGAGGCCAAGGTGGGTGGATCATGAGGTCAGGAGATCGAGACCATCCTGGTTAACACGGCGAAGCCCCATCTCTAGTAAAAATACAAAAAAAAAAATTAGCTGGGCGTGGTGGCGGGCGCCTGTAGTCCCAGCTACCCAGGAGGCTGAGACAGGAGAATGGCATGAACCCGGGAGGCGGAGCTTGCAGTAAGCCGAGATTGCACCACTGCACTCCAGCCTGGGCAATAGAGCCAGACTCCATCTCAAGAAAAAAAAAAAGAAAGTCAGGAAACAACAAATGCTGGAGAGGATTGGAGAAATAGGAATGCTTTTACACTGATGGTGGGCGTGTAAATTAGTTCAACCATTTTGGAAGACAGTGTGGCAATTCCTCAAGGATCTAGAGCCAGAAATACCATTTGACCCAGCAATCCCATTACTGGGTATATGCCCAAATAATTATAAATCATTCTGCTGTAGACACATGCACACGTATGTTTATTGTGACACTGTTCACAATAGCAAAGACTTGGAACCAATCCAAATGCGCATCAATGATAGACTGCATAAAGAAAATGTGACACATATAAACCATGGAATACTATGCGGTCATGAGAAAGGATGAGTTCATGTCCTTTGCGGGGACATGGGTGAAGTTAGAAACCATCATTCTCAGCAAACTGACACAGGAATGGAAAACCAAACACCACATGTTCTCACTCATAAGTGGGAGTTGAACAGTGAGAACATATAGACACAGGGAGGAGAACATCACACACTGAGGCCTGTCAGGGGGTGGGTAGCTAGGGGAGGGATAGCATGAGGAGAAACACCTAATGTAGGTGATGGGTTGATGGGTGCAGCAAACCACCATGGCACATGTCTACCTATGTAACAACCCTGCACGTTCTGCATATGTATCCCAGAACTTAAAGTATAATTTTTTAAAACAAAGAACACATAGAAACATGGGTGTGCACATCACTGGGGACATTTTATTTTTACACACTAATTTTCCCTTCAGCAGTCCTAATAGTGATGTAAAGTTTAAAAGGGATGGGCTGAGTCCGGCCCTTCCCCTCGCAGGAAGGGCAGGAGGCAAACCTGTTGCGTTGTGTTGGTTTCCCAAATGGAATACCTTTTACTCTGAGCCGCAAAGGCTGCCAAATAAAGATGCACACAGAGCTGTGTGTTAGGAGGGAGAGAAAATGAGCAGAGCAGGACAGGGAGTCCAGGCAAGTTGACAGGCCACACGAGAGATCAGCAGAGCATCAAAGTCAGTGCATCAGAAGCGAGGGGTGGTAGCTAGGAGGAGGGCTGGGGGGAGAGAGCGGCCAGAAGAGAGACCGGAGACCCTGAGGGAGTCCTGGCGAGAAGTGTGTGTTTCCGTTAGGGCTATCGGAGGCCATAAGCAGCACAAACCCAAGTACAGATGCTTATCCGAGAGCGGGTGATTTTCCTCACATAACAAAAAGGTCAGGGTATATGGTCCTGGCAGGGATTCATAGTATTGTGTGAAGGCAGCTCCTCTGCAGTTCTCTCCACCTTTGCTTCATAGTCGGATCCACGTTGCAGCCACTGCAGCCATCAGCTCCCCACCGCATGCAGGAGGAGAGGGAGGCAAAAGCTTCCTTAGGAACTCACCACAGATTCTGCCCTGTGGCATGGCCACTGTTGTAGCACATGACCCCCTTTATGGAAACAGAGCAAGGCACGGGACTGGAGCAAGGGTCCTGGCAGCCCACGTTGCTGCCACCCTCTTTGGCTGGCTGGCCGTTTGCTAGTGCTTGTGGCTATTGTAACATAGTTGGATGCATTGGTAATTTAGTGGTCATTCAGGAATCCTGAAATTTCATTTTTCTCTTCATCGACACTCTACTGTTTTCTCCTAGCTGAAATTTGAAGCTGAGTTTTAAGCGATAACCATGAAATTATTGACGCATTTATACCCTGAATATTTTTCTAGAATGGATATTTAAATCTCACTGAAATAAAAATATTTTCAATCTCTCTAAATTCCACCAACTTTTTATTTGTCCTTTATTAATAATAGGTTTGGGGGTTATTTTTAAAGTGTGGATGAGGAGTGAAGGGAGGGTTAGGGGGCAGAAGAAAGGCAGACGAGAAGCCCCAAAATAACACAAAAGGCATCTAGCTGTTTCAAGACACCTCTCTATATATGCTTATCATCTCATTACAAAAAAATTTGTAGGTTGGTGCAAAAGAAATTACAGTTTTTGCTCTTAAAAGTAATGGCAAAAATTGCAATAACTTTTGCATCAACCTATTGCATCTTCATTCTTCGAAGGACCTATCAGACTTCAGCCTCTCATAGAAATATACAGATTCACTCAGTTCTCTCCCTCTCTCTCTCCTTCTCTCTGTCTCTCTCTCTCTCTGTCTTGCTTTTCCAGAAAACTAAAAATAAGAAACTGCTGTTGTTGCCAATGGGGTTGGAAGGGGGAAATGCTGGGAGGTCAGCTCCAGTATCCACCTCCAAATAGGCACAGTGGCTGCCTGCAGCTGACATTTCAAGATTGATTAAGGGTGGGGGAAGGGAGAATGATATTAAGAGAAGATTTTGTTGAATTTCTGCAAATGTCATTTGATTTCTGCCACCTGTCAAAATTTCATGTATTAGTGGCACCAAATAGATTTGTTTTTATAAAATTAGACATTCCCACTGTAGTGTCTATACATATATGTGAAACAATAGCAACTATTTAAATGTCTGTATTAAATAACTGATAAGAAGTCTTAGACATCTACTATACCAGAAATATTGAGAAATGCAATCTCAGCATAGTCTAGATTTCAGTCTCGTGGTGCACTTCTAAGTAGACATTACCATAGCCTTCTGGTGGCATACATTTGCACATATGATTACGAATACAAGGCATGCTAAAAGATGTTTTAAAGCCTTTTCTAGGTTTGTTTAAATTATGTGTTTGTCTCAAATCTATTTCTCTTTGTTGTTGTTGAGTTGCTTAATAGAGCCCTCTTTGGTCCTCAGTGAATTGGTTTAAAATAATGTCTCCATCACTAAAAATATTTATTGTGGTAGTCAGTATGATAAAGAGGGTCCTCCAAGATTCTGTCTACTAGTTATGCAATTAAACACGAATGCAGCTACAGCAATAAAGGTCACGGACCTCAAATAGGGAGACTCTGGTAGATCATGCAAGTGGGCCCAAACTCACCCCTGGAGACCTTAAAAGCAACCAGACAGATGTGGCTAAAGAGAAAGGTGGAGGCATGCATAGAGATGGAGGGGAAACGGGAGAAGGTTTTGAGGGGCTGTGAAGCAAGCAGGGAGTACAGGTGCCTCCAGGTAGACAGCAAGGAAAAGGGACCTCAATCCTACACCCCCACAGAACTGAAAGTTGCTACAACTTGAATGAGCTTGAAAGCAGATTCTTCTCCAGAGCCCCACAGAGCAGTGCTGGACTTTGATCTTGGCCTTTGGGATTCTGGGCATAGGAGAAGTGGAGCTACCCTGTCCCCACACTTCTGAGCCACAGAAACTATGAGATAACAAGTGGATATTCTTTTAAGCTGGTTTTGTGGTGATTTATTATAATGGCAGTAGAAAATGAACAGGGACATATCTCAGAGATATTGCAGATTCAGTTCCAGCCCACTACAATAAAGCAAATATCACAATAAAGCAAATCCTTGTCTTTTGACTGGGGAAGGGTCTTGCCTTCACGTTGATGGCTGCTGACCGATCAGGGTTGCGGCTGCTGAAGGTTGATGTGGCTGTGGCAATTTCTAAGACAACAGTGACGTTTGCCACATCACTGGACTCTTTTTTCATGAAAGATTTCTCTGTAGCATGTGATGCTGTTTGATAGCATTTTGCTCACAGATCAACTTTCAAAATTGGAGTCGACCCTCTCAGACTTTCTCAAAGCCACTGCTTGATCAACTAAGTTTATGTAATTTTCAAAATCCTTTATTGTCATTTCAACAACGTTCACAGTGTCTTCACCAGAAGTAGATTCCAACTTAAAAAAAAAAAAAAAAAATTCCTGGCCGGGCGTGGTGGCTCACACCTGTAATCCCAGCACTTTGGGAGGTCAAGACGGGTGGATTGCAAGGTCAGGAGATCGATACCATCCTGGCTAACACGGTGAAACCCCGTCTCTCCTAAAAATACAAAAAATTAGCCAGGCGTGGTGGTGGACTCCTGTAGTCCCAGCTACTTGGGAGGCTGAGGCAGGAGAATGGTGTGAACCTGGGAGGCGGAGGTTGCAGTGAGCCGACATCACGCCACTGCACTCCAGCCTGAGCGACAGAGAGAGACTCTGTCTCAGAAAAATAAAATAAAAAAATTCTTTGCTCGTCCGTAAGAAGCAACTCCTGATCAGTTCAAGTTTTATCATGAGATTGCTGCAATTCAGTCATATCTTCAGGCTCCACTTCTCATTCCAGTTCTCTTGTGGTTTCTAACACATCTGAATTACTTCTTACATTGAAGTCTTGAAGCCCTCAGAGTCATCCATGAGGGATGAAATTGACTTCCTCCAAACTCCTGTTATGTTGATATTTTGGCCTTCTACAAATCATGAATGTTCTTAATGGCATCTAGAATGATGAATCCTTTCCAGAAGGTTTTCAATGTACTTTGCCCAGATCCATCAGAGGACTATCTATGGCAGCTATTTCCTTATGAAATGTATTTCTTAATAAGCCTCAAAAGTTGAAATTATCCCTTGATCTGTTGTGTTAGCAGGCATGAAAACATTAATCTCCTTGTACATCTCCATCAGGGCTCTTGGGTAACCAGGTGCATTGTCAATGAGCAGTAATATTTTGAAAGGAATCTTTCTTTCTGAGCAGTAGGTCTCAACAGTGGGCTTAAAATATTCATTAAAACATGCGCATGTGTAAACAGATGTGCTCTCATCCTGGCTGTGCCATTCCATTTATAGAGCACAGAGATTTCACATAATTCTTTTTTTTCTTTTGTTTTTCTTGTTCCTTTTTTTTTTTTTTTTTTTTTTTGAGATGGAGTCTCGCTCTGTCGCCCAGGCTGGGGTGCAGTGGCACAATCTCAGCTCACTGCCACCTCTGCCTCCCAGGTTCGAGCAATTCTTCTGCCTCGGCCTCCCAAGTAGCTGGGACTAAAGGTGCACACCACCATGCCCGGCTAATTTTTATATTTTTAGCAGAGACAGGATTTCACCATGTTGGCCAGGCTGGTCTTGAACTCCTGACTTAAAATGATCCACCCGCTTCAGCCTCCCAAAGTGCTAGAATTACAGGCGTGAGCCACCATGGGTGGCTGATTTCACATAATTCTTAAGGGCCCTAGCATTTTTGGAATGGTAAATGAGCACTGGTTTCTACTTAAAGTCACCAGCTATATTAGCCCCTAAGGAGAATCAGCCTGTCGTTTGAAGCTTTGAAGCCAGTCATTGACTTTGCCATGACATATTTTTCCAATAGAAGGCTCTTTTATCTACACTGAAAACCTGTGGTTTAGTGTAGCCACCTTCATCGATGATCTTAGCTAGATCTTCTGGATGACTTGCTGCAGTTTCTACATCAGCACTTGCTGCTTCACCTTGCACTTTATGTGATGGAGACGGCTTCTCTCCTTAAGCTTCATCAACCAACCTCTGATAGTTTCAAACTTTTGTTATGCAGCTTCCTTACCTCTCTCAGCCTTCATAGAATTGAAGAAAGGGCCTTGCTCTGGATTAGGCTTTGGCTTAATGGAGTGTTGTGATTGGTTTAATCTTCTATCCAGAACACTCAAACTTTCTCCATATCAGCAATAAGGCCGTTTGCTTGCTTTTCATTTGTGTGTTCACAGGAGTAGCACTTTAAATGTCCTTCAGTAACTCCTGGTTTGCATTCACAGTTCACAGCTTGACTAGCTGTTTGGTGCAGGAGACCCAGCTCTTGACATGCCTTTCTCACCAAGCTTAATCATTTCTAGCTTTTGATTTAAAGTAAAAGTTGCGTGACTCTTCCTCTCACTTGAACACTTGGAGGCCATTGTAGGATTATTAATTGACCTAATTTAAATTGTTATGACAAGGGAATAAGGAGGCCTGAGGAGAAGGGGCGAGACAGGGGAATGTCTGATTAGTGGAGCAGTCAGAACACACACAACACTTATCAGTTCAGTCCACCTTCTTATATGGGCACATTTCATGGTGCTCCCAATCACAATGGTAACGTCAAAGATCACTGATAACAGGTCACCATAACAAATATGATAACAAAAACATTTGAAATATTGTGAGAATTACCAAAAATTGACAAAGACCGAAAGTGAGCACACAATGTTGGGAAAATGGCATCAACAGACTTGCTCAATGCAGGTTTGCCATAAGCCTCCAATGCGTAAACACTGCAGTGTCTGTAAAATGCAGTGAAGTGATGCACCAGAAGAAGAGGTGTGCCTGTGCTGTAAGAGAGAAGTAAGTGGTAGATCCACAGATTTTGGGTGGAACTCAAGCTCGTCCCGCACATATGCACATAGGCCTTCGTTATTTCCACACCTGGTGGTTCCATTGATCATCTTTCCATCACATCTTTTTTAACAGTCCTAATTAATAGATTTTATGTACTCAGTTATTCATTGGAATTAACAGAGTTGTAAAACCAGACAAAAACCACAGTAGCCCCTGTATTTGGATGGCTTTAGACATGAGAACAAGACTTCAAGCTCCTGTTTCAGGTCATTGATAGTTTTCAGCTGCAAATGAGATCCTATCCCTGCCCCCAAAATGCTCCAGTAACTGCCCTTTATAATTAGAATAAAATTCAAACAAATTTATCTTTGAGTATCAGATTCCTCTCTACTTCTTCAGTGACACCTTGTGACCACCCCTCTCCTATCACAACCTCTGGCCATGTGGACAATCCTTCTTTCCAACACAAGCACCTTGGTTCTGCTGTGGACACCCCAGCCAAGCCCAGGCCCCTCCTGGCATCCTCTCTCCTGGGCACTGTGCACAGCTGATAGCCTCCCCCAGACCTTCCTCCACACCCTCCCTGCACCACACTGGCCCCATCGCCTCCCTGGTTTATTTGCTTCTCCTGTTCTACTTGTTACAGCACCCAATATCAAGCAACACGACATCCTGGGTTGTTTGAGGTGTTTCTCTTCTTCACTGTTATATCCCTGGTACTCCACACAGTGCCTGGTGCATAGAGGTTCTTAAATTTATGTGTGTGTGTGTGTGTGTATTATTAATATACATATATATTTTTCTTAATTATGTATTTATATATTTATTGAATAAATTTGTAAACGAGTGAGTCAATCAACCAACAAAATACCTGATCTGCTTCTGTTTTGCCTGTAATTTTTAGAGGTACGTATTTGGTGGTGCTAAAGGACCTTAGAAAAGATAACTCCCTATGGGCGGTGTTTAGAAGCAGCCCACGGACGTCCCAGCTCCCGGCTTTGCCCCCAGAGTCAGAACCCACTTTCCCACCACAGGCCAGCTCCCGTGCGACTCTGGGCAAGTTGCCCTCTTTGTGACATAGGGACAGTGTTAGCGATGACTCCTTAGTGCTGTTGGGATGAGTTGATGAAATAATTCAGTCTGAGTTCCTAGCATAGTGCTTGGCACATAGTACAATTTATTAGTATCTTTTTACATGAATAATGATAATTAAAATAATTCTGCACTCTGATCAGGTCATTGCCTCATTCAATTTTTTTTTTTTTTTTTTTTTTTTTTTTTTTTTTTTTTTTTTTTTTTTGTTTTTTTTTTTTTTTTTTTTTTTTTTTTTTTTTTTTTTTTTTTTTTTTGCTTATTTTGTGAATCAAATGGTGATGACCTTAAAAATACATCAATGACTTTTCTTTGTTAACTATGGGGAACAGTCTCATAGCTAATTATTCAAAACAATTCGACTCCTTCGAAGCTGTTGGAAAAGCATTCTCACTGAGGACCAAAAGCATGTGCTTCTGGTCTTCAGTGAAACAGCAGGCTCTTGGTGACCGGAGAACTCTAACCGTAGTCCAGCCCCCGGGTACTGTGACTCCCCAAGCTGAGTCCAGCACAGACCTCGCCCTGAAGCTCCATGCCCAAAACCTGCCTGTTAGTAGATCTTCACTTTCAGTGTTTTCTTAGGGTTTTTTGTTTTGGTTTTGGTGGAATAGGGAAAAACAGATGCTTAAAGGAAACTTCATGTATTATCATCTCAGGTCCAGCTCAACTTCGCCAACCATCCACCCGAAGCCCCCTCTCCTAGAAGCTTTTCTGTTATTTACTTTCAATATTTCATCAAAGAAATACTCACATTTGTCATTTAGTGTTAAATATCTGTAAACTACTCACTTTCCTTATTCCTATAGAATCACTTTTCACTCTTTTCCAGTTTCACCAAATAGTTATTAAGATGCTATTGAACTAAAAACCAGTGTCATTTTCTTCATCATCAAGAAAAAATTTAAAAAAACACTGTTAATGAACTCTGAAAGACTTTGTATCACTTCAAATTTCTCAGACTTCTATTTAATATTTATCAAAAGTGCTCTTAGAGTAGAAATATATGAGATACTTTTTCATTATTTATCCCCCTTATACATGTGTAAAAAATTAAAAGTAAAATAGATGAAGATTTTTTAACACATTTGAAATGCAATCTCCTAGCTAGCTCACTTGCAGTATCAGAATTATGGTTGTCCCATAATTGGACATATGGACCTGTGTCCCATTATTCAGAAACTATGGTTTCCAAATAGCATGCTTTCAACAAGCAAGAGTGCTGAAGATGCTGCCCTTAGTTAAGGAGTGAGCAGCTACTGTCTTTCGAATTTTCTTCTAAGCTCCTGACAGCCACTCTGTATGTTTGACGGGAATGTGCAGGCAATGACAACTGTGACAACATTGCCACCTGGATGACAACCTAAGCTGCAGCCTAATTTTAGCAATAATAATAAAAAAAATCAGTGAAACAGCCCAAGATGAATCTTAGGATAAAAAATTCTAGGCTGGATATAGTGGCTCATGCCTGTAATCCTAGCACTTTGGGAGGCTGAGGCGGGCGGATCACCTGAGGTCAGGAGTTCGAGACCAGCCTGGCCCACATGGTGAAACCCCATCTCTACTAAAAATTAAAAAAAAAAAAAGAGCCAGGCGTGGTGGCATACACCTGTAATCCCAGCTACGCTGGAGGCTGAAGCAGGAGAATCACTTGAACCTGGGAGGCAGAGATTGCAGTGAGCCAAGATCATACCACTGCACTCCAGCCTGGGTGAAAGAGAGAGACTCTGTCTCAAAAAAAAAAAAAAAAAAAAAAAAAGTACATATAGTATGACTATCCTGCTATTTCTTCTTACTTTAATTTTAACTACTATCTGCTACATTTTAGCTATTAGAAAGATGAATGAAGGTTTAATGCTGTACACAGCATGTGCCTGCAAACACACACACACACACACACACACACACACACACACCTCCTCTATAAAAGCATTGTTCAGACTAGGTATTATAATTCCCTTTCTTATACAGCTACTTTGTTTTTCTTGGATTTAGTGATTGACTTGGTTTTTTCATTTGCTTGTTCACTTGGTTTTCTGTAAAGTCGTCATTAATTCAGCCCCAAACTTTCTAATAGAATTATAAATCTCTTAGTATAATCAGGAAAAATCTCATATCATTTTCTCCCCCATTTTTCCAATTGGAGACGTACATTCCGAGGCCCCTCTCCTCCTAAGGCTGTCGGGACCCTCCAGCACAGCAGAGGGCACTATCCACATTGTCCCAAATCCCAGGTTTATTCTGCACTGATTTTTCTCTCTATTGTCTCCCAACACTAGCTCAGTGGTTTGTCTGGGAATAGGGAAACCTAGGTAAGACACTGTTTTCTTTCAGAATGTTGAAGGCATTCTGTTCAAGGTTTCAGGGCTGGTGGCTGAAGTCCAAGGCCATCCTGATTGTTGTTCCTGTCCTCCCCCAGCCCATCATTCATCTGCTCACTGTAACAGCTGTCCTTGGCTCGGGCCTTCCTCATTCATTGTTCTGGGCCTACTTACACAGTGGCTCCTTGAAGCCAGAAACCTATGACCTTCTGTACTGGGAAACGTCTTTGTGTTAAATTATTTGATATTTTTCTCTACTTTATTTTCTCTTTCTGGGATTCCTGCTTCTTGGATACGAAACCTCTTCGGTCAATTCTTTGTTTTTCTTTCTTTACATCTCCCATCTCCTGTTTCCCATTCCACTACCTCTTTGCTCTTCTTTCAAAGAGATTTTTCCAACCTTGTTTTCCAAACTGACTACATTTTTAAAATTGTCTGCCATCATCATTTTAAGACCCCTTCTTTTTCTCCAAATATTTTTTCTTTATACCATTATCTCATCTCTTCAAAGAAATCAATTGTAGTTGAGTGTTTGTTATGTTTGGTTTTTTTAAGTTTTCTACTCTTCCCTAAATTGTTTTCTATGTTTCCTTTTCAGTTTCTTGAGGTCTCTTACCTTTGGTACTGAGGACTTTCTCCAGATGTCTTATCTTCCTTTGCTTTTCATTCATAATTTTTTTAAAAGCATTTTTAAAAAACTGATTGGAAATCATGTGCAAGGTCAAGCTTGTTAAATTCTGGGTTTCACCTGAGTACCAGTAGTAGAGCAGTGAACAGGATGTGAGGATGGGGCACACCTGCACCCAAACACTGGACTCTTTCCAGGGTGGTGGGACTCCACGGTCACAGAGAGAAAGTCTGCAATAATGTCCTGCCCAGGAGTGGGGAGATAGGGTTTTATTAAATCTGGATGTCATCAGTCTGGAAGAGAGGCAGAAGAAAGGGGTTGAGCTATCACCAATCAACATGCAGTCATCCATATAATTCCCTGATTTCCATAGAGCCCCTCATCTCCCCCCGTGCTGTGCCAGGTGGCCTGAGCCCATATCCACTCTGTAGAGCTACTCTGGAAAAAGAACATTTTGTCTTCAGCCTGGGGAAGCAGGGACAGTTGCCAGCTTCATAGGCTGGGGGGTGGGATGCTGTCATCTTACTGCTCACTGTATGAGATTTTCAAGTACTTATTCTCATTTGGGCCCTTTCTTTCCTCTGAATTTGCCAGGGACCTGGATCCTCCAGTCCTGGGCCTTCCTGTGGTGCTGCACCTAAATGGCCTTGATTATGACTGACTTTCCTTCCTGCAGACAGTGGGGCTTTAGCTTTCTCTGCTCTGCTAAATGCAGTAGGTTCCACTATTCCATCTGTGCTCTACAATTTGATTAACATCTCTCATCTGATTTTTTCTTCTCTCTCAAACTCTTTGTCCTTATAGATTTATTCCCTTCTGCACCAATATCATTTTAGTCAGGCTTTAGGAAGTAGGAGATTTAAACACATTTGTTCAGTCTGCCACATGGAACTGGAACACTTGTTTTTCTTTTTTCGGTTACTCTCACCACCATCCCTACTGGTCAAAATTGGAAACCCTGAAGTCATCCCAGACTCCTTCTTTTACCACATCTAGGTAGTCACCAACTCTTCTCAGTGCTACCTACTAGCTAGCTCTGAAATGTGTCTCCCAGCCTCCCTTCCTCCTGCTGTGTCTCTAGTGCATGCTCACATCACACTTAACTGGAGAGTTGAGCAGCTTCCACACTGGTCTCCCGATATCAGCCTGTTCTTCACACCAACCCTGCCATTGTGACTCTAAAACAGGAACTGATGTCATTTTTCCTAAAATGTTTTTATGGCTCCTCCAGACCTTTGGGATAAAAAACAAAGTCCCTGTCCATGAAAAGAAAACACTTCATTACATACAAAACCTTCTGCATTTCCTCGAACCCCCATCTGCACCTCCCAGGACTGCCACCACCACAGGTCCCCAAAGAGCTTGTGGTTGGTTCCTGAGGAGACTCTCGGCTCTGGGTCTTTGCACACGTGTCCACATCTTGCTGTAGAGGCCCTACTTTCTCCTCTGGCTGATACCATAGGACACTTTTCTCTATATACCACTCATCAGAGGGTTGTAATTTCTTCTTGGCATTGTTCCCTAGAGAGGGTAGTCCGGCCGGGCGTGGTGGCTCACACCTGTAATCCCAGCACTTCAGGAGGCCAAGGCAGGCAGACTACTTGAGGCCAGGTGGTCCAGACCAGCCTGGCCAACATGAGGAAACCCCATCTCTACTAAGTACAAAAATTACCTGGACATGGTGGCGTGTGCCTATAATCCCAGCTACGTGGGAGGCTGAGGCAGGAGAATCACTTGAGGTGGAGCTTGTAGTGAGCAGAGATTGCGCCACTGCACTCCGTCCTGGGTGACAGAGCAAGACTCTGTCTCAAAAAAAAAAAAAAAAAGAGAGAGAGAGAGGGTAGCCCCTTTATGCTATTTACAATGGGGTCAAAACATCTATATGACATGGCCACCACTAAAAATAGAATAGGTTGCTGTTACCTATGGCCATGCTGCATTGAGGATTTGAAATATCAAAATACATGTGTGTGTGAATGTATGTGTGTGTGCACACATACATTCTATATGTACATGTAATATATATGCACATATACACATACAGGTACATACCTGCATATATGTTTTCTCACAAAAGAATGTGAACTGTTATATTTTAATGCATTTTTCTTCAAAACTGTAATGCTGTAATATGAAATTCCTAGCTTTGAAAGGGGTGGATGGTACACTGATCCGTTGAAAAATTACATCACAGAAATAGTGTGAGAATGCAGAAATATTAGATGTTGAGGTACACAAATATGTTTCTCTAAAATGTAGAATAAAAGAGAATATGAATTTAAATCTGTATTTTATTCCAATTTATGTTACTTTTTAATCAAAGAGAAAAAAGCTAATCTAAGATTTTCAGTAACAAGTAAATCCCTTTGTGGTGTCTCTTAAGAATGTGTCAGATTTCTCTCTTTTTGGGGGACAGAATCTTACTTGTCACCCAGGCTAGAACACAGTGGTATCATTTCAGCTAACTGCAGCCTCCACCTCTCAGGCTCAAGTGATTCTCTTGCCTCAGCCTCCTGAGTAGCTGGAATTACAGGTATGCGCCAACTCGCCCGGCTCATTTTTGTATTTTTTGGTAGAGACAGGGTTTCGCCATGTTGGCAAGGGTGGTCTCGAACTCCTGGCCTCAAATGATCCCCCCACCTTGGCCTCCCAAAGTGTTGGGATTAAGGCATGAACCATCATGCTTGCCAGTGTGTCAGATTTCTAACCTAAACACTCTGCATTCAGAGACTCATTCTCATCTCTGTAAAGTAGGACCAAATCTGTGGCCTGAAGTTGAGCAACTGTACTGCAAGTTCTTCCACCAGCTGAATAAACTCCATTTGACTTCGATTCTGGCCACCTGTTCTGCCCTAAAGGCCTAGGGAGTTGTTAGCAGAGTAGATTGAAGGCTAAGTTTGTCTTCTGCATCCCCATCCATATCACCATGGTGGAGCCTATTTCTGTTGTGTAAAGAATGCCATCCTCCTGGAGGCAGCTTCATGACTCCTGCTTTGAAAACCTGCTCTAGCTGAAAGGCTCAAAGTTATACCTTTAACTAAATGGTCTGGATTTTCTCTGTATTTTGAAGGGTTTTTTTAAAATTTACAAGAACTTGTTTAGTTTCAAACAGTTGACCTCTTGTTAAGGTTCAACCCTGAAAAAAAAGAAAAGCATTGATCCCTATAATGTTAATGTAGCTTATCATGTGGGCTTAAAAGTCTCCTGTCTTAGTCCATCTGGGCTACTATAATGAGATCCCATAGACCAGGTGGCTTATAAACAACAGAATTTTATTGCTCACAGTTCTGGAGGTTAGGCAGTCTAAGATCAAGGCTCTGGCAGATTTGGTGTCTGGTGAGGGCCCACTTCCTCATAGATGGTGCCGCCTTATGCATCCTCACATAGTAGAAGGGGCTGTTTTATAAGGGTACTAGTTGGGATGCATGGGCACACGTAAGAGACATAAGCGTTCAGACCGTAGCTTCTCCCATGTTTTTCCTTCTCTTGGATTTCCCTTTCAGGTCAGCAGCTCTCTCTAATCTTACTCATTTCTAAAGGCCCAGGTCAAATTTTCTCTCCTCTGTGAGGCATTCCCAGAGCTTATGAAAATAATTTTGTCCCACGTGGGTTCCATATATCTGCTACTTCCCCAAACCCCACCAAAATGATACTGAAGGAGTTAAAATACTGTAAGTCCACAAGAACACGAAGTCAGAGTTAGAGAGAAGATAAAAGTCAGATAAGAGACATCAACAAAGCTTCAGACCACAGAGGGAAGAGTGAATAAAATAGAAGTGTTAAAAGATAAACTAAGGCATATTAAAATTAAAATTTTAAACAGCTTATGTGTGCAAACAGTGATTTATGAATCTAGCCACAAGTGGTCAGAGCTCCACCACAGGTGGTTGAAGGGAAAGCTTTTATAGGATGAATTTGGAAGCAAAGAAATTTATGTAATTGGCTGAAGTTTGAACCATTGCCTTATTTGGGTGATTCCCATAGGAAGTTCAGAACAATATAACTAACTCCCAGTTGACTGCCTGTGATTAGCTGAGTTCAAGTTTCATCTCTTAAATTAGCTGATGATAGGAAATGAGTCTGAGTTATGTTTCAATTTGCTGATTTAGGAACCCAGGGTTTTAAAGCCACCCCAGTCTGATGGCCTCCCATTTAATTATTTTAACAGAAGACAGTCAATATGGTGCCAACAAAAAAACTGGCAATTTAGCACTGTTGCTACTATGCTTATGAATGTGGATTCAACCCTTAATGCTGTGATTCTCATTTTCGTTGTTTCTAAACTAGGGATGATTCAGTCTTCTGGTCTACTGGAAATGTTTCTTGTTCAGGTCAAGGGAAGTAATGTGGGTGAAGGGCTTTGAAAACTATGTAGACCTTTATAAAAACAGAAGTCTTTATTAGTACCATTATCAGTCTGCCTCTTACTATACTTAAACATTTGTTTATTTATCCCCCTCAACTAAGCTGTGGGCTCTTTGAAGGCAAGGATTAGATCTTGTTTATATTCCCTAGAGTTCTTAGTTTACTCATAATAAGCATTTATTTGTTGAGCTGCATTAATATTGGCCTAATAAGTTACGAAAACATTCTTAAAGTGCTCTGAAATGTATATCTAAATGTTAAATGAAAGAAATACAAGTTATGCTAAATTTATAAGTTTGGAGAAGGAAATCCTATCTTTTGAGCAATAACTTGATGCTGGAGATGGCTGGTTATTTACAGTCCAGCAATCTACAGAGAGCAAATCTCTCAGCAGTTCTAACCTTGACATTTCTCTCTCACATTAAAATATTCCATGAGGGACAACTCAATGTTAACATTTTCTAAGGAAATATAGCATATCTAACGGGCCCTATGCAACAAACAGAAGTTAAGTCCAAATGAATGAGCACTTTTATACTCTCGGTAAATTATAGCAGAGATGCTAAGGCTACTGGGAGACAAGCTGGTGTTGAATTTCACTTGCACCCAGTTTTGTTTTAGTAAGATTATTTCTGTGGAAGGTTTTTTTTTTTTTTTTAAAGCTTAAGTGATTGAATGTAAAAATTCAGTGTCATGTGTAGAAATAGCACAAATTCTAATTGTGTTTGGAAAGTTACTTTGGAAGACAGATGATAGATAAATGTATACAGAGACATACATTGATTGGTTGATTGATTAGATTGATTAGATAAAATAGATTACATACATAAGATAGGTAGGTAAATAGGCAAATAAGATAGATAGATAGATAGATAGATAGATAGATAGATAGATAGATAGATCTCCCCTAAATATACTTAGATCAAAATATGGTTATTAGATAACAGATTTAGTCAACCACCGAAAGATGGCAAGTGATATAAATTATTTTACTTCTTCACTTTGAATTAGCTTCTTTTGATATTTAAATACAACATTACATGCTGTTAAAAATATAAAAGTTTTTAGTTTTGCCAAATACGTTGTGTCTTAAATAATGATGATTTGAAATCCACTATATTAGACATTTCTATATATTCCCATCAAAGAAAAGCCCAGGATCTGATGGCCTCACTGCTGAATTCTATCAAATACTTAAAGAAGAATTAATGTTAATTTTCCTCAAAGTATTCCAAAATATAGTATGAAGAGGTAGGGCCTTTGGGGAGTTGACAAGATCATGAGGGCAGAGTCCACATAACTGGATTAGTGCCCTCATCTAATGGACCCAAAGGGGCTTGTTTGCCCCTTTCACCAAGTGAGGACACAACAAGGGGCACTACCAATGGGGAAGAAGCCTTCAGCAGACACCGAGTCTGCCAGCGCCTTGATCTTGGACTTTCCAGCCTCCAGAACTGTGAGAAACAATTTTTTTTGTCTAAGCTGCCCAGCTTATGGTATTTTGTTGTAACAGCCTGAACAGACTAAAACAGAAATAGAAAAGCCAATATATTTAATATGAAGTCAGTGGTAAATTCTTAGAAATGTGATGTTGAGTAATTTGAGATACAGTCTTGATTATTCAGAAAATATCCATATAGTTTAGGATGATTTTGTTGCAAACCGACAGGAATTTTCAGTAATAAAAACACTGATGAATTATGAGTGAATGGATGAAAGAGTAATTCCCAAGGGTAACTGTAATTAATGTTTTAATAGGAGTTTGGTTTATCTTTTTTCCCTAGGGGTTGGGTAACAGTGGTTCTGAATAGTCTTCTAATTTTTGCCCTGACCTGTAAGATTATGACTTAGCTGCTTTAATAGTATCTTCTGAGAAGAAAGAGAAAAGAAGAATCAGGGAGGAAAGGAAAAGGGAAAGAAAGAATGAAGTAAGAAAGGAAAGAAAGACCCATCTAATTGGTGAGAACATTTTATTCCTTCCCACACGTATATCCCCAAAATATGCCTTGTCTTAGGTAAAAAGTTTAACTGAGGTTAGTGTTGGAGATGTAGCATCAATCTGCATTAACACAAGCATGCCAATTCAACAGAACTGTAATCTTCTAGGATATATTGTATATGGAGTATATTAACTAACTAGTACTGTCTGGGTATATCAATAAAGACATGCCTAGAGGGTAGAAACTGGGCCTAAATTATCTCTTACCTGAAGTATCTAATTACTATGACCTACTACTTGGACAGAGAATGATTAACAAATGCTTGTTGAAAACATTACCATCAGAATTACTGACTCAGTGTGATCCCAGGCAAGTGTGGATTTGAACAGTAGGATGCAAGTGGAAATAGTCCTCCCAGATGAATGGGGATAGAAAAGGAAGACCATTCAGAGAGGGTGATGGGATTTGAAGTATCCCCTGGAGTGGAAAAGAATATAACTCTAACTGATCAGAATGCACAAAGAAAAGGGATAGAGAAATAACAGAAAAGGATAAGAGAGAGAAAAAATAATAATACCAAGTAAGGAATAAAAATTAGGCTATTCAAAACAGCAATTTGGGGGAACTTCTAAGAATTCAATACCGAGAGCTTTTCTAAGAAAATGAACTGTATGATAAAAATAAGTTATATCATTAATTGAATGTTAATAAAACAGATTTTAAAGAAGTGGTTGAAGAAACAAACATGGTGTTTTCATGTGTTGGGGGTGTTTGGGAACATTGCACCATTAGGTCTCACCTTTGTCATCATAGACACCCAGTAGCAGAAACATTTGACAATCCCTGCATTGCTGTCTCTACATTCCTCACCCGTCAACATTTGATTGTTTTCTTTCCAAGAATAAATGAAAGCCCAAATTTTAAGAAAGTACTTTGAGAGTGTTTGAGGTTTTTAAGAACAAATGAGAAATTGAAAACTGGGTAGCTAGCGAGAGATCACTGTGTTACTGCATCGCTACCCCACTGCTGCCAAACACAGCTGGAAAAATTCAAGCTGATGGGAGCATGGAAATTGCTGAAGGCCAGGCTCCAGTTGAATTTAATGAAAGTTTACCTGGTATGAAGGGAAGTCCAATGCCTTCCTTATTTTCAAATGACATGTCCAAGATGCCCTGTCTCAAATTTAAGTCAACTGTAATTCCAATAAGGCAATCATTTTGCTCTTGAATTTCAGAATTCTAAAGAAACCTTATTGTTATCAGAACTTAAGGATAAATTACAAAAGATGTGTTTTGATTAGGTTAAGTGGCAATTGCATGTTAAAAGAATGGTCTTCTCAGATACTTCTGTTTTCTGTGATTTGATCTCCTTTGATCCATCTCCTCCCATCTGGGTGTCAATGATTTTATATAGTGACAGATGGAAATCGACACTGCACTAGCAGGATCTTAGTCACAAGAATATATATCCATTGTCACCCATTGTATTAGTTTCCTAGGGCTGCCAAAAAGCAATCTGCCACAAGCTTGGATGGCTTAAAACAACAGAAACTTATTGTCTCGTTGTCCTGGAAGCCTGAAGTCTGCAATCAAGTTGTTGGCAGGACCACACTCCCTCTGGAGGCTCTGGGAAGTATCTGTTCCCACCCCTTGTCTGAGCTTTGGTGTTGCCAGCAGTTGGCATTCCTTGGCTTGTGGCTGCATCACTCAGACAGCTGCTCTGTTACCACATGGCTTTGTCTCTGTGTGTCTTTGTGTCTCTTCTCTTCTTATGAGGACAACAGTGACATTTTATTAGGGCCTACCCTAATAACCTTATCTTAATTTGATTACTTCTGCAAAGATTTTATTTCCAGGCCGGGCACGGTGGCTCAAGCCTGTAATCCCAGCACTTTGGGAGGCCGAGACGGGCGGATCACGAGGTCAGGAGATCGAGACCATCCTGGCTAACACGGTGAAACCCCGTCTCTACTAAAAATACAAAACACTAGCCGGGCGAGGTGGCGGGCGCCTGTAGTCCCAGCTACTCCGGAGGCTGAGGCAGGAGAATGGCGTAAACCCGGGAGGCGGAGCTTGCAGTGAGCTGAGATCTGGCCACTGCACTCCAGCTCGGGCGACAGAGCAAGACTCCGTCTCAAAAAAAAAAAAAAAAAAAAAAAAAAAAAAAAGATTTTATTTCCAAATGAGGTTATATTCATTGGTACTTAGGGTTAAGACTTGCACATATCTCTTTGCGGAATAAATTCAACCCATAATATCTGTGGTCACCTATTGGGTGAGCCCCACCCCCGATATTCAACATGGGTTCTTTTCTATTTCCCTAAGTGTTAGCTGGTCGGAGAAATAAAGGGAAATAGTACATAAGAGAGAAATTTTAAAGCTGGGTGTCTGAGGGAGACATCACATGTCAGTAGGTTCCATGATGCTCCCTGAGCCATAAAACCAGCAAGTTTTTATTAACGATTTTCAAAAGGGGAGGGAGTGTACAAATAGGGTGTGGGTCACAGAGATCACAAAGCAAGTGCAGGCAGGGCGAGATCACAGGACCACAGGATGGGGCGAAATTAAAATTGCTAATGAAGTTTCAGGCACGCATTGTCATTGATAACATCTTATCAGGAGACAGGGTTTGAGAGCAGACAACTGCTCTGACCAAAATTTATTAGGCAGGAATTCCCTCATCCTAATAAGCCTGGGAGCAGTACAGGAGACCGGGGCTTATTTCATCCATTTGTCTACAACCGTAAAAGACAGCTGTCCCCAAAGCGGCTATTTTAGAGGCCTACCCTCAGGAACGCATTCTCTTTCTCAGTGATGTTCCTTGCTGAGAAAAAGAATTCAGCGATAGTTCTCCTATTTGCTTTTGAAAGAAGAGAAATATGGCTCTGTTCCAAATGGCTCACCAGCAGTCAGGGTTTAAGGTTATCTCCCTTGTTCCCTGAATATTGCTGTCATCCTGTTCTTTTTTCAAGGTGCCCAGATTTCATATTGTTCAAACACACATGCTCTACAATTTGTGCAGTTAACGCAGTCATCACAGGGTCCTGAGGCAATATACATCCTCCTCAGCTTACGAAGATGACGGGATTAAGAGATTAAAGTAAAGACAGGCATAGGAAATCACAAGGGTATTGATTGGGGAAGTGAAAAGTGTCCATGAAATCTTCACAATTTATGTTCAGAGACTGCAGTAAAGACAGGCATAAGAAATTATAAAAGTATTAATTTGGGGAACTAATAAATGTTCATGAAATCTTCACAATGTATGTTCTTCTGCCACGGCTTCAGCCGGTCCCTGCGTTCGGGGTCCCTGACTTCCTGCAACAGCCACCCAACAGCCAGAGAAAAAGGATACTTGGAAGAAGTATGTTATAAGAAGAGTTTACTAATCTATCTGCTGTACATACTTTGATAACATATACTGTTAAATATCCTGTATCTTATGCTCTGAAGGAAGAAAAACACATTCCATGGAGTGGATGCTTATGATAAACTAGCTAATGAATTAGAGAAAGATAATCATATTTTATACAAAATTCATATAATATAGAAATCATATACATGTGTATGTTTTGGGTTTTTCCTCCAGCCTCTCATTGCTGAGAAGGCAAATTAAAATTATTAAAATTCAAAATGCTTACATGCAGAACAAATGTTTAATATGACCAAACCCATATGTTAGGTAGATAACTCAGTGATCTCTTGCTTTCATTTGCAGGTCTTTTCTCTCTCTTATAATTACCATTTTGATGTACAAAATTATGTTCCATGCTATCATTAAATCGTATGTTTCTCAATATAGAGCTTTATCAGACTTTAATGCTGATAAATGCAAGTTTGTCGTGTATATATCGGTTTCTATGAGTTTATGGCTTATGAGTTTGTATTTAAATGTCACGTACTTGTTTCCTTCACCCAAAGCACTAGGCATCAAGCATAGTTTGAGGACAACACAACTAATTTATCTATTCATTCAATTGGGAAGCTTTTATTGAGCGTCTGCTGCATGTCAAACACTGTGCTAGGCCCTACAGATATTAAGACAATGTTATTTTCCTCAAGAGATCTATAGTTCTTAGTTATATATATATCTTAGTTCTTAGTTATATATATATCTGTAGTCACTTAGTTCTTAATTTTGTTTTGTTTTGTTTTGATTACTGACACCTCTGAGAATCTGATTAAAACCATAGGACCTTCTCCCCTTCTGCACTAAGAAAAATGCACACACAGAATTGTGCATGCATTTAAGCAGGTACATGAGCTACCCTAACTGTGTATGTGCGCACACATGTGTGTATGTGGGTTTAGGGTGTGTGTATGTGTGTGTGTGCTGGATTGGAGGACAGACCTTTTACTTACTCACAGAACATCATAGCAGCACCAACACTCCGTGCACTAATCTCCCATGGAGTGGTACAGTGAGGGCCACATGTGCCTGCATGGGCAGGGCTTTCCCCGCAGGAGAGGACCTCTGGAATTATGAAACTCGGAGCTTAGATAGGGTAACTGTCACATTTGTCCCTTCTCCACTCCAGAGAGAGGGAGAGAGAGAGAGAGTCGGGGGTGGGGGGCAGCAAGGCAGGAAGTTTTGTCTGGGAATGTGGAAAAATCTTCTCTGAAGAAAGGAGAGAAAGGTCCCCAGTTTTATCACCTCTGGGTAAGGAAATGGCTGCATAGGAGATAAGCCTTTACACGTCTCAGAAACAAGTCACTATCTTGAATTCCAAGGCATGTTCGCCATTCAGTCATTCTTTAACTTGGGTTGCCAGTAATCTTTACTCAATAAGCCCTAGCTATGCAGACATGTGAAATGTGAAAATATTCATGGAGCACAGCTTCCTTTAGCTACAATAACAGAAAACCTGACCAACTGATGCCTGAAACCTGAGAACATTTGCTGTTTAGTTATGAGAAGTCCAGAGGTCGGCAGGTGAGGGCTCTGTTTAGCAGCTAACACTTCTGTGAAGCCCTGGGCTCCTCCTTTTAGCATGCGTTCATCACCCCATGTCTACAGATGCTGCAGCTCAAGATAACATCTCATCACCCCGGAATCCAAACAGGAAGAAAAGAATGAGGCACAAAGCCTCTTGTTCTTTTGAATTTCTCTCTAGGTATCAGGAAGTGACAGACTTTCCAGAAACCCCCAGCAGCCTTCCCGGTACTTTTCACTGGCCAAGACTGGGTCCTATGAACACTCCTAATATAGTCACTGTACATGGAGAAGAGGATTCTTGAGGCAAACTGAGATTAGCCATCAATTCTCTGAGTCAGAGAGTCCCTACTGCCGAGACATGGAAGGCTCTCAGGTCGGACCTTGCATCAAATCATCTTCAGGGAAGAAAGAGGTAGAGAGCTATTGTGTAGGCAAAGGTAGGAGTCGGCCAGCACTTTCATACTCCTACAAACATTGTTATAACAAATGGGCACTAGCTCTTAAATGATCAGAAAAATAATCTAGTGGAACTCTCCTTCGAGACAGAAATGCACTGACTTAACTATGAGGATAGGGACCACCAGGAAGGGATTTAGTAGGCTTTGTGTGTGTGTGTGCTAAAGGTTCCTAGAGGTTTTTTGTCGATATTGCTGGGACCACTGGTGGGTAAAAGGGAAGGCAGACATGAACAGAGGCTGAGAAGCAGAAGACAAGTTGAGGAATAAAGGGAAAAAATAGCAAACCAAAGTTGGAAAACAACGTCAGAAAAAGAAAAACATACATATTGTGAAGAGCATTGTTTAAATAGTTGTTTTCCTACACAATAAGCACTAGTAAAGACAGAAATCTTCCGAAAAGTGATTCTCTAACTTTCAGATGTAAATTCTTTTAGTGGTGAATAACTTTTATTTCCAGAAAAGTGTTTCTTTTTAACCTCCAACCATAGTAATGCGTTTCTCTCCTCTTGTTCTGCCTTCTCGTTAGGGAAAGAGCACGTTGGTCATCATTCTCTAGATAACATAAGCAAAGGCAGTTGCATTCTGCCTCATGCTCAAGGGGAACGTGCCAAGAATGTGTCGAAACACAAAAATGGGTCCTCAACCCTGATAGGTACAGCAAGCTTTGTACAGACGGCAGTTCCACGCTGTCGGTCCTTGCAGTCCCCACACCTCACCCCAACCCCCTGTCTGCAAGTCCCCTGTCCTTCTGTGTGGGCCTTTCAGCTGTCTCCTGCCACTGGCCTCTCCACAGGACAACATTAGCTGCAGGTATTTCTTGTCTTTCTTTTTCAAATGCAACCTCTGATGTGAAGTTCAGGTTGTCACTGGAGTTAGAGGCAGCCTAGAGAAGTGACCCAGGAATGTTCTTTCTTGTTTCACTTTGTGCTTCATGCTTTTCTTCCTGTTTGGATTCCGGGATGATGAGATGTTTCACCACCTCCTTCCTTTTTGCCTGATAAGCAATCAAATTGCCATAAAGGTAATCAGCCCTGTGGCATAGTAAAGATCACTGCAAATACTTTGATCCCCCTTCCAATGAGTGGTAGGTTCTACTTCCCTGCCCTGTGAATTTGGGCTGACCTCACCCTGCTTGGACTGAGTTCAGTGGAAAACACTCTCTGCTAGGCCTAGCTCTTGACATGACTCTCAGCTTCCATCTTGGCCTTCGTGAAGAGTCCTGGGCTGTCATATGAGAAATCCAGATACACTGAGGCCACCATGTTGTCAGGAAGTCCAAGCTAACCACATGGAGTGTCTGTGTGGAAAGAGATGGTGAAAAGAATAAAAAGTAGGGGCTGGTTTGTAATACAACAATGGGAAAGCAGATAAAACCCAGGGGCATAACAGAAGCCTTTCCTTTCATACTTTTCTTGAGCTTGAATAACACAGCTCCCCTGCCTCTTGTCTGTATGTACGAAATTCCTACATCTCGCCCCACGCTGTGAGTTCCTTTGGAGTAACTTTTTGTCGGTGGTTGTTGAATGTGAGAGGTTGCCAGAAAACTTTCCCTCTCAAGTTTTTGCCGTATTTGAACACTGACAACATGTTCTTTGATGTTCTTGTAATATATGGGTGCAAGAATTTGTGCTATTTTATCTGACACACAGTAGAAACAAGTGTATAATTATTTTGTCACTACTTTATAGTCACAATTACAATATGGAGTCAACAATGACATTGTAGGTTTAGAGTTCTCACAGCATTGTTTGTCCTTTTGAATAGCACAAAGGGTACCCACCCAATACAGTTACATTTTCCACTGGATTTTGCTTTCTTGGGGACCCCCTACCTGTGCTCATGTAGTTGAAGAACTTGTATGGATCCATGTTCGTTTAAGCATCCTTGCTTCTGGCTATCTGATTTTGACTGTTTTTCCTCTCTAGAATGTATAATTTTATAATCCACTTATTTCCTTATTTTCTTGTTTTGCTTATTTTTTTCTTTTCTTCACTATCATTTTATTACCTGTAATTTCTTGGACATGTAGTTACACTTTCAAATATAAAAAAACCAGTGGTATCAGTTGTTCAAGTTATTCAGTCAACTTGAAATTTCATAACTTCAATGTAAAAATATTTATATATTTTAACTGTGTAAGTGTTGCACTAGAAACATCTTAACTAGTGATGTCATAAACCAAATATGTGACCATGTAACCAGAGGTTCATGTCATGAGATAATAAATTCTAAAGCAGACGGTTTGATTGAATTCTAACAAAAATCTGAGAGAAAATATATTATTGTCTTCTATGGGTATCTTGATATTGGAAAGAAGTGAGATGAATATGTTGTTCAAAGGGAAGAGGTGTGGCCTCCTGCTTTTCTTGAAAGCCATCATTTTCTTTGCCTGTGGGTTTCTTAATGTCTTCTCCCATCTTGCCCCCAGCCTCTTCCCCTCTTTCTTTCCTTCCTTCTCTCTTTCCTTGTTTCTCTCATGATAAGACAGAGCTGGGATGGAGATCTGGGAGGAGCAGGAGGAGACAGGCTGAGGACAGAAGATTGATGAACCAATTTTTGTTAGTTTCTTCATCTTGAAGGGTTTTAAATTGATTTGTAAATAGATTTGGCATGAAGTCCAGCAGTCAATTCTTTTTTGTTTGTTTGTTTGTTTTTGTTTTTTTTTTTTGAGACGGAGTCTTGTTCTGTTGCCCAGGCTGGAGTGCAGTGGCGCGGTCTCAGCTCACTGAAACCTCTGCCTCCCGGATTCAAGTGATTCTCCTGCCTCAGCCTTCCAAGTAGCTGGGATTACAAGTGCATGCCACCATGCCCTGCTGGGGTTTTTTTGTTTGTTTTGTTGGTTGATTTTTTGAGTTTTTTTGTTTTGTTTTGTTTTTTGTATTTTTAGTAGAGATGGGGTTTCACTACGTTGGCCAGGCTTGTCTCGAACTTCTAACCTCGTGATCTGCCCACCTCAGCCTCCCAAAGTGCTGGGATTATAGGCATGAGCCACTGCACCTGGTCTCCAGCAGTCAATTCTATCACCTCCACCTATTTGATCTCTGAGCATCATGACCTGGTACGTCACTCTTTACTCTCCAAACAATCACCTTCTTCTCCTGGCTACAAGTGGATGCTTTATAAACTTTGCCAATGTGGCATCCAAAGCAGAAGTCCTCGAGCCCTCTCTCTGCTCTTCCCCAGTCTTTCTACTCTCAGTAGAAGGCACCACTGTCCAACCGGTTGCTCAGGATAAAAGTGACAGCATGACCCCTGCCTCCTATTCCTTTGTCTGCTCCACGAGGCAGCCCACTAGCAAGTCCTGTTAGCCTGACCTTCCAGCCCCCAGGTACTATCACCTCCCACCTGACCACTGCACTGCTGACCACAGGCCATGACCGGAGCCTCCTAACCGGGCTCCCTGCATCTCGTTTTGCTCCCCCAGACTATTCCAGAGTTCAGGGTTGGGGATTGGCCAATATTAGCTTGAAACCAGCCTCACCATGTACTAGTTTTGTGACACTGGGCAGGTTTATGCACCTTTCCCTGCCTCACTGTCCTCATCCACTAAATGGGGATAATGAATATATCAATAGCCCTGCCCTTGCACTCAAAGCAGCTCGTGAGGACTAAGGAGGTGATCCATGCGACGCACTCGGAACAGCTCCTGGAATACAGTTGACGTGCGATGTTATTAGTTCATAATGATTGTCATTATTATTAGTTCATAATTATTTTCTATACAGTAAGGGGACAGATCCCCTTTTAAACACAGAGGATTATGGAAAGATGACCTGGTTATGTAGGATGGTAACAGCAGGGGACGTGGGGTACAGTGCATCTGAGGACGCTGTGTGCAGTCATTACAGCTCTTCTGTAAATCTAACATTATTACAACGTAGAATGCCTTCTAAAATATGAAGGTTGTCACATCACTACCATGTGTAAAATCCTCCAGTGCCTTCTCCCTAATCTTGGAATTAAACTTCAACCCTTGAGACCATCACGATCTGGCCCCTGGCCAGGAGTCATTTCCTTCAGGTCCCGGAGTGACCTCGTGCCTCTCCCGCCAGCCCTCCTGTCCCGGCGGCACCCTGGCCCGCAGACCTGTCTGCTCTGCTTGCAATCCCTTGTCCTCCTAGTGCTGGTCCTGGCTGTCCCTTGCTCTGCACAAGGGACCTCCCTAGTGAAGACTTTGCTAATGTTCCAGATCCTGCCTCTCCCTCCAACAGTTTCCCTGCTTCATCTTTCTCCATAGCCCTCAGGGTTTTCTTTCTTTAGTTTGTGTACTTAAGTATCATCTAGTGGAGTGTAAATTCCATGAGCCTACGTAGGAACTGTGTCTAAAGCATCTCTATTCCTCTTATCTAGACCAGTTCCTGACATTTGGATTTTGTGCCATATGTATTTGTAGAAGGAGTATAGGCATAATCAGAATATTAACGTCATCAAATGATATTGATATTCTTTCATGTCATTTTTCTTCTACTAGCCCCACATTATGTGAACAGAAGAGTATGTTAAAACTAATCAAAATTAACAGATGGGCTTAATGCATTGTCTCCTTATATTTTGGTCCTCCGTCTTTAAGGTAGAAATTCGTTTCTGCAAATCCAAAATCCTACATTCAACAATCACGAAACATTATCTCAACCTGCTGTCTGTCAACCCCCTGTATCTAGGGGTTCCACATCCAAGGAGTCACCCAACTGCAGATAGAAAATATTTGGAAAAAATGAACATAAAAAATAACATAACAATAAAAAAAAACAAATAAAATTGCAATATAACAACTATATATGTAATATTGACTTTGTATTAGGTATACATAATCTAGGGATAATGTTAAGTATATAGGAGGATGTACATAGGTTATATACAAATACTGCATCATTGTATATCAGAGACTTGAGCAATTGTCACTTTGGCATCCCAAAGGGGTAGTGGAATCAATACTCCTTGGATGCCAAGGGACTACCGTAGAGGCAAGGCTTGGATTCTTTAAAAAAAAAAAAAAAAAACATATTCAATATCCTGTTAGAAAAGATGAGATTACCTTGTCTTCAAAAGAGATAGGTAAAAATGGCATTATTTCTTTCCTTGTTCTCCATTAGAATATCTTACAGTTAGAGAAAAATAATATAGGATAGGCTGTGCAGAATGATTGGCTATTCAGTTGATTGAGCACATCATTTGACTCCATTCATAACACTATTCAATTAGATTCAGTAGCAATCAAAAAACAAAGAACTGGCCTTACCTTCGGACATTTGAAACATTGCTTTGGACCGCACTGGCTTGATTATGTATGGTCCAGATTATCTGTGGATGTTGTAGAAACTCAAATTTTCTCAACTGTAAAAAGCAAAAAACAAGACAAAGCTAAACAAAACTAAACAAACAAACAAACAAAAACCACAACATTGAACTGTCCAGAAAGTATTCAGAAAACTCTAGCTGAGGAGCCCTGCTGCACAGCACTCCGTGGAGAGGGTGGAGGCGGTTTTCTGTGCTACAGCTATGGCTGGTGGTTATGTTCGAGTGTCATTTCCTTCAGCCCCAGTAAACTTTAAAACCAAGTAGATGCCTCCCCTAGTGATACTGGGTGACTTTTTTTTACCAAAGGAAATGTTTTTTTCTTTGAACTTTCTAATTTTGACATGATTTTAGACTCGTGAGAAAAAGTGCAAGAGAAATAATTTTTCATACATTCTTCAGCTAGATACCCACATGCTGACCCTGACCACATTTGTTTCTTCCTGTCTCCATCTGTGTACATATGCGCATATATTTTTTTCTGAATCCTTTGAGAGTAAGTTGCCAACATGATGGTCCTTTACTTCTGAAGATTACAAATATATTTTCTCAATACTGGAGTAATCTGTTATGTAACCACAGTATAATGATCGAAGTCAGGAAATTAGCATTGATGCCATACTTTACACAAACCTTATTTAAATTTCACAAATTTATCCTCAGTACATACCTAATAGGAAGAAGAAAATCCCAGCCCACACGTTGCATCCAGTTGCCACATCTCTTTAGACCCCTCTTGTCTCGACTATTGTGTCTAGTCTATTATGACCGTGGAATTTTTTATGAGTACAGGACAGTTATTTTGTAGAATATCCCTAATTTGTATTTGTCTAATGTTTCCTCCTGTTTAGATTCAAGTTATGCAAATTTTTTTTTTTTTTTTTTTTTTTTTTTTTTTTTTTACAGAGTCTCACCCTGTCACCCAGGCTGGAGTGCAGTGGCACAATCTTGGCCCACCACAACTTCTGCCTCCTGGGTTCAAGCAATTCTCCTGCCTCAGTCTCCTGAGTAGCTGGGATTACAGGCGTGCACCATCACACCTGGCTAATTTTTCTATTTTTAGTAAAGATGGGGTTTCACTATGTTGACCAGGGTGGTCATGAACTCCTGACCTCAACTGATCCACCTGCCTCGGTCTCCCTAAGTTCTGGGATTAAAGGCGTGTGCCACCATGCCCAGCTAATTTTTGTATTTTTAGTAGAGATGGGGTTTCACCATGTTGGCCAGGCTAGTCACAAACTCCTGACCTCAACTGATCCACCCACCTTGGTCTCCCAAAGTGCTGGGATTACAGGCGTGATCCACCACACCCAACCAAGTTATGCATTTTTGGCGACAGTGTTGGAGGAGGATGTTGTACCCTTCTCAGTAGGCACACAATGCCAGCTTGTCCCGTTACTGGTGGGATGAACTTGGATTACTTGGTCAAAGTGGTGGCTGTTAAAGTTGCTCCACTGTGAAGCTAATTTTAGGATATTTGTTTAATTAGATGGAAAATATATCCTAAATAAAATTACAGTTGCATTTCAGAATTTAATCCTCTAGGCCAAGCACAGTGGCTCACGCCTGTAATCTCGACACTTTGGGAAGCCAAGGTGGGTGGATCATCTGAGGTCAGGAGTTCAAAACAAGCCTGGCCAACATATTGAAACCCTGTCTCTACTAAAAATACAAAAAAAAAAAAAAAAAATTAGCTGGGCCTAATGGCGGGCACCTGTAGTCCCAGCTACTTGGAAGGCTGAGGCAGGAGAATCATTTGAACCAAGGAAGTGGAGGTTGCAGTGAGCCAAGATTGCACCACTGCACACCAGCCTGGGTGACACAGCAAGACCCTGTCTCCAAAAAAAAAAAAGACTTTAATCCTCTTCAATTCATTGCATTTTAAAGGAAATTTAACAAAAAGCGTGTGCACAGGTAAAGATGATACTAATAATGGCTTATCAGTGTCTGAAAATAAGACAAACATCTGCATGCAATTACATGAAAGAAGCAAAATCCTTTGGAAATTACATACACAAAATAGATGGTTTTTGTGTGCCTTACGTGTATTTTCCTCTTTCTTACATGTCGAAACTTTTGAAAACTTTGACCATGAGTTATCTACCTGAAGAGGGAGATCAAATTTAACCAGCTCTTTGAAAGGGAAAAAAAAAAAAAAAAATCTGTATTTCCTTTCAAACTTCTACTATCGAATACAGATACTCCTCATTTCTTAGAATAGGTTTATTTGATAATGTTTGGTTGAACCTTAGGTTTGTCTGAAGTGTAATCTTATTTTTCACTGACTAAATCCGTAGAGTGGAGTGAGCTGAGGGTTTTAGGGGAGAAAGAGATTAAAATACAGGCATCTCAGGTGTGGCCCACCCTGCGGTGTGCAGACCTGCAGTGGGCCGTGCAGCACAGGCGCTCTCAGCAGCGGGGTGACTTTGCGTGTCCCCCTTACCCTGGTTTCTGCAGCACTTGCTCCTGCTCCAATCTGCTGGTGTAATTTCAGTAGCAGGTTTCTTGATGGCATGCCGTATACTATGTCCTGATGTTGTTGAAATTAGAAGCTTTTGTTTCTAGGAAATATACTATTTCTCATTCTAGTCATTCCATAAGAAACCAAGATCTAAAACTACATGCTACAAACAGCCTTCTGTTACAAATATTCTCTCTCTGAATTATGACTTGGTAAGGCTGCCAGATAAACTAGAGGACACCAGTTAATTTGCATTTCAGGTTAACAAAAATATCTGGGTCAGGCTTAGGCTAAAAAAAAAAAAAAGGACTTGGTACTTCACTGAAACTCAAATTTAACTGGGTGTCCTGTGTTTTAATTTGCTAAATCTGGCAATACTAGGCTTGTGCCAAAATTAAGTTCTGTCCTTCCCTCAAGAGCCACTTTGGGTTTATTTTCTAGAGATTATGGTGTCCTCTCAAAAACCACTTTGGGTGTATTTTCTAGGGATTGTGGTGTCCTCTTTGTTCTGATCGCTGGGAAACTCAGAACCAAGTTGGTGGCCCACATGGGTCAATACCATGAGGCTTTAGGGTATGCACCGAGAGGTCCAATCCCACCTCCCAGTTTGCCCTTACTTTTATTGTCATCACTTTCCCTTTATCACTCTTCTCTTCATTAAAAAAAGCAAGAGCAACACCAGCAAACCAACTTGTTTGTTGCAAACATCCTTCAATTGCTTCATAGCCTTTTATTGAATGAGGCACAGAATGAGTTAAAATAACACATTGATTATTGATACCCACAGAGTAAATTTTTAATCCTAATAATTAACTCTCTATTGACATGGTCTTATTAATGCTTATAGAATATTTCTGTAGCAGTCCCAAGAGCTAAAATTTTACTCTGAATTTTGAATCAGAAATCCCAAGGTCACATGGCAATATATGCTTCTAAAAGCATTACTAGTTTTACCAGTCTTTAATTCTCAACAGAGACTAAGATGAAGAGATTTTACAATCTTAAGGGGTGCTGTTACTAGAATCCAATGCTCAGAATATATTAGGTGTGGTGAGTTTTATGTGTTCAAAACACCTTTTAAAAAAAAAAACAAGAATGAGAGGGATAAAAGCCTACAAATTGGGTTCGGTGTATATTGCTTTGGTGATGGGTACACCAAAATCCCACAGATTACCACTAAAGAACTTAGGTTACCAAATACCATCTGTTTCCCAAAAACGTATGAAAATAAAGGATTTCAAAAAAAAAAGAAAGCAGGACTGAAACTGATCTTTAAATAGCCTTCATTTTACCATAAGAATGATCAAACTTGTTTTATTATTCTTAACCTCAGGATAGTATTAAAGTATTTGGCAGATGAATTTTATCTGAAACAGGCTTTGCTTTATTTAGAGTTGGAAAAGAAAAAAAGTCTTGATATTTTGTTTCTGAAATGATCTCTGTTACACAGACATATAATAATGCCCTTATTTTTAAGTTGATTACTAGCATCCTTAATACCTCTTAAAATTTTGTAAACTATACTAGAAATTTAGGAATTGATCTATTGTATTTTCATTGCATCTTCTTTGTAGCTTTTAAACACAAGCTGCTAAACATCAATAATAAAGAATCTCTCTCCTTTTTGGCCTACACTGCTGTGAGTAGACAGCAGAGATACCTCTTGCTTGTCTTCCATCTAAATTACATGAGAATGGGATTTATGCAGGCTATAAATCTAGTCAGAATAAAGCCTTTAAGTGGTAACCAATTTTGTGGTGTGTAAGTATCATTGATTTGTTCATCTGAGAGCGTTTTTATAAACCGATTTGGATTAGTGAGTTCTGATAGCAGAACTATTTTAAGGTCCCTGAATAGCGGTAACTGTAGTGAAAACAAGGCAGTGAAAATTAACCCATTGGCCTCACCTATAAATTTAAATCACAGCCTTTGAAAGGAGAGAGCAGTCTCATTGTATGTAGTTTGCTGGTACCTAGACCATACAAGCCACAGAGACCATTTCTTCATCATTGTTTGTTGTTGCTCTGGATTCAGAGTCAGTCCCTTGGCACTCTGCAGAATGGCCAACTGTTGTCATTCTTCAGGAAGTTTTTGTATAAGGTGCTATTAAGACGAACTTAGATTTAAATTGGGGAGTTATATTTCTCTGTTATAAAACATAATGAGGAAGGTGGCTTCCGTTCTTTAATATCTCATAGCTAGTGAATACTAGAACCATACAATTTCAACAGAAAGAATGCAAGGATATTTTGCCCATGGACACATGAAAGAGAGTTTGTTTCCCCCCCCCCCCCCCCCCCAGTGGAAACAGCAGTAGGAAGAACAAAAATGAAAGAGAGAGATTTTAGTCTTGGGTTTTAATATTGATTGATTGATTGATTGATTTTACAGAATCTCATTTAGAAATGGAGTTTCAGGTGTTGGCACAGAATAAGTGCTTGCATCATGAGGACTGGGGTAATTTCATTTCTACACCAGGGTAGCTGGAGGAAAGATAAGCAAGAATGTGGAACTCAGTAGAGAAAACCAAAATTCAAGTCCCACTGACCTGGATTTTGCTCTGGCAATCTAGTGACAAAACCATAGATGCAGGTTGAGCACAGTGGCTCCTGCCTGTAATCCCAGTGCTTTGGGAGGATGAGGTGGGAGGATCACTTGAAGCCAGGAGTTCTAGATCAGCTTGGGCAACACAGCAAAAACCCTGTCTCTATATAAAAAATTTAAAAATTAGCCAGGCATGGTGGCACATACCTGCAGTCCTAGCTACTCTGGAGGCTGAAGCTGGAGGGAAGATTGCTCCCAGGAGCCGAGGAGTTTGAGGCTGCAGTGAGCTATGATCTCAACAGTGGGTGACAAAGTGACACCCTATCTGTTTAAAAAAAAGAAAAAGAAAAAGAGAAAAGTGACTGAGGCACAGAATTGTATGTTTGGAAAAACAATTAAAGAGCTTCTTCCTTACAAATTTACCCTTATGGAAAATGAGAACGTCATCTTAAAAAATAAATACATACATAAGAGGTTACTGGAGCGAAATATGTAGAGGTCACTGAGATTTCAGATGTGTGTTGAACCTGCTGCCTGGCTTGCGTGTCTTCTGCTATGTCAAGACCTCAGGGCTATAATCAGAGCCAGTTGTAGAAAATAAAAAGGCAAGAGGCAGGAGGATCACCTACTTCATGTGCTTCAGGACTGCTAGGGAAGAGCCAAATGTCAGTCCAAACTTCTGCAACAAAGCCTGAAACTCATCATCCCTTTGTGTCTTGAAATGTTGATGTCTACATAGATCACTCCAGAGACAAGAAGTTCTTACTCGGTTTGAGCTACAATTTGAATGTTATTTAATTGACAATCACTATTGAACTTAATTGTTAGATACACAAAATTGGAGATGTGAATATAGCAGACTCTATTTGGGGTTTAGAACAGAGTCTTGGGTTTTAATTTCTCTTTGGTATGACATATCTATCTGCAAAAGAGGGTTTCTGTTTTCTAAGAGCTCATCTACTAATACTGATTATTTGACATTATTCTGACCTAACTGTAATCATTTCTAAAGCAAGCCGTAATATACTGCTAAGCCACGTTTCACAAATACAAGAAAACCAAAGCTCACACATATGAATCTAATATATCAACAAAACCTTTTTGTACAGTGTGTATCACATAGATTGTGTTTTCTCTGAGCTGTCAGTGAGCATTTAATGGTGGCTGTGTGCTTCAGAAAGAGAATATTAGTCCTTAACTCACACTCTGAGGCTTCCTCCCAAGTGCCTCCCTAGAAAGGAGCGCTGACTACAGATAAATTAGACAACCGGGCTTTTTTCTTTTAGTCTAAATGTTGGGAAGAAATGGAACCAGATTCTGAAGTGCTCTGTTTGGTTTTTCTCCAAATACAAATTGGGCTTCATACAAATGAAGAAGCCGTTGTCGACATTCCTTGACGGATCTGAAGCAATGCATTCTTGATGAAATAGCACTGCAGCACTGCATTGCTAATAAAGCCATCCCAGCAGCCAGGCTTGTGCTGTTTAATTTGTTTCCATGGTGTGATAGTATAATTTTGACATGCTGAAAAATCGCTGCACAGAGACTCATCCCGCAATTGTTACTGAGCACATTTTCAATGTAGCATGCGTTGTTGAGGTGTTTGGGATGTCTTCTGAGAAGCAATATCCTAAATGAAGCTGGGTGTAGAATCCCCCTGATGTATAATGGAGTTTTGTATCCAGCTTCAGTTTATCTCAAATCTATTTAAACAGATACTCATTGCACACTTTTTATTGGAAGGACAACAGCTACTCTCTTACAATAAAACCAGGGAATCCTCAACATCGTTTCTTTTTATCTCTGGATGGCAAGTGTAAGGGGGATATGTTAAAAGATTTTCTTCTAATAACAGGCCAGCCATAAGGTTTTTCCCCCCAATTTTTCATATGAAGATTATAATAGAAGAACTATTATTATGTTAAACTAACCAATCTTACGAAATAGATTTTTGTGCTTTTTATACTAGGTTTAATTTCAGGTTTTGCAGCACCATTATATTCAGGGCAATTATGTGGGTGACTGCTCTATGAGTCACCAGCTGAAATAGAAAGGTTGGGCTCCGGTGTCCTATTTGACTGGGAAGCTGGAAGGACAGGCTGTATTGAGCACTGGCATTTTTCATAATTATGTTGCCTGCAGGGTTGCCACCTGTCCTAATTTGATCTGATTAAGGCGAAATGCAAAAACTGTTCTCGCTTCTCTCAGAATGGAGTGATGCCAAGTTTCATCTCAGGAAGGAAGAAGAGATGAATACATATACAACCAAGAAGGGCAGGGATGTGTCTGTAATACTCTGGGAAAGTGCGGGACGTTGGCCTCACTGTGATTGGAGGTGAAGTTTGTAGACAAATTCTGGAGAGCGTTTTGGCAGGAATGATCGAAATGTTAAAGGGAACAATACTTCAACCCAGTGGTAGTTGCTCTTTGGGGAGTGTGTCCAATTTAATGCCTCTGAATGGTTTGAAGTATGCATGTCTAGGTGACTCACAGACACCAATATGATCATTAGGGTTTGCCTCAAGGATATTGCAAAGGTGTGTAGCCATTAAAAACAATGATGTATGTCTGTATCATTTGACATGAAATGATGCCCATTCATATTATTAGGTGGAAAAAACAAGTTACGGAATTTCATGCATAATATGATGCAACATCTTTAAAATTCTATGTGTATTTTTGTAAGGGCATGCAATGAGTTACCTAGTAGATGATTCATAAAAAAATACTGGTGACTGTCTCTGGGTGGTAGAAATGAGCAATTTCTCAACTATTTTAATATTTTATAATGGCAACGAAAACAAAGCTATTTTAATTTTGAAAAACACCTTAAAAAGGGGAATTGTAAATATTAAGCATTTCCTGAACTTCTCCTAAATAGGAAAAAACAAAACCTGGAAATGATAATACGACACCAACACTTCTAAGAAGAGAACAGAAAAATACATATGCCTTGATGCTATACACTGATAGTGCCATTATGTAACTGAATTTTCTTAATTTCTTATCCCAAGATGTGCTTTTTACCTAAACATTGTCTTTTTAGAATAGGATAACACCATTTGTCCTAACTGCTACCTAGTCGATATAAATAATTTTTTTCATTTGTCCTGAAAATTTTAGAGAGAATCTAAAGGGTCTATATATAACCTATGTCCTGCATGCTCAGAGTGACATCATATCACCAGAAAGAAAAAAAGTAAGGAATGAAAGTCAAACAAAAACATTTTAGGCTTTTTGGTAATGCTCTATAGTTTACCACCAAAAAATTAACCAGTAAATCATGGATTTATTTTGGTTTATGGTTTTCAAGATCTTATGAAGTGTGTGTGTGTGTGTGTGTGTGTGTGTGTGTGTGTGTGTGTGTGTGTTGGAATAGGCCATCTCACTAGAAAGATGCTGGTTGGAATTTAGTCATTGGCACAAGGGTTCCCATAGTCTTTTTCCTATGTCAGGCCTATGCTGGGATCAGCTACATGGATGTAGCATTGAGCTTCTCAACCTGGGTGAACATGGATCTGAGTCATAAGACAACAGGTCTGAACTCAATTCATGTGTTTATGACACTTACATCTGGTTTCATTTATCCTTATTATAAAATTAATAATAGTCTGCAGATGCAGTCTTTTCTAGTTCAGATTATATCTGCTGCACCCAACATTGTAATGTATAGATCTTCAAAGAAGAACTTTCAATTTTAGAGACTCTAAATTGTTTCAAGCTAATCTCAATGTTTTAACAAGAGTTGGTGTTCTCATATAGGAATGTTTCTGCTATTATAAGATAAGATGAATTATCCAAAGAATTGGGTTGTTATTAGAAATTCTACCTTTTTAAATATCTCCTTTAAAACTGTTATTTTCTGTGAGCCAGAGGGCCATTTAGAAAATACCCTTTACACTTTGGTAAAAACCAGTAGATGAAAGCAATGATTCCAAATTCACCATTCAGTCATGTGTGGAGCTCTGGGCACAGTGAGCTGGGGAGTAACAAGTCAAAAACTCCTTCGCTGATCTGGAGGTGTTATAATATAAAATAGGCAAGAGAGTGGATATGTTCAAACAAGTATGAGTGAAGGACGCCCTAAGCACCGTGAAGAGGGGACTGTTTCATTAATGTGTGTCCTCAGCTTCTCTGCACAGTAAATATTGAGTCGGTGATAAAACCTGAAGTGGGAAAGGAGCGCTGTGTCAGAACTCACTAGCTTAGCATGGCTTCCGCACCCTCTGCACTAGCAGCTCGGCAGGACCACTTTCCCATCCCTCACCTGGAAGTCCTCAGACAGAGTCTCAGTCTTCTGAGTCAGCATCAATTGCTGATGTTCATTCTCAGGCCAACGACTCCATTTTTCCCTCATTTCTTCCATTCCATTTCCTGTCTCTTGCTCACTATTGATGACATAGGCCCAACACCCTTCACCTGGTCCATAAATAAGTCTTTCCTTCCAATTATCCAGTGACTCAGACCTCAGACTTGAACATATCCTCTTCCATGACCCTCTTCCATTCCGCACATTATCTCTGTTTTCAGATCCCAGGCCTCTTCTCTCTCAACACTTCTCAAAAAAACTCCTTTTGCTTTTGTACTTATTGGACATGATAGTTAATTGACATTTTTAAAGTCACTAACCAAACACAAAAACAGCAAATACAATGGAGACAAACACTTTGTGAACTTAGACCAAAAGGACAGCACAGAGGTAGTGAAATGACCTTTGACAGGTTCTTTCACTACAGTAGCTTTACTCATGCCTATGGAAGTTCTTAAAATAAAAATTGATACATACAGAACCTTTTTTTCTTTTTTTGAGACAGAGTCTCACTCTGTTGCCCAGGCTGGTGCAGTGGCAAAATCTCTGCTCACTGCAACCTCTGCCTCCCTGGTTCAAGCGATTCCCCTGCCTCCACCTCCCTAGTAGTTGGGATTACAAGGGCATGCCACCACACCTGGCTAATTTTTTTTTTTTTTTTTTTTTTGTATTTTTAGTAGAGACCAGATTTCACAGTGTTGGGCAGGCTGGTCTCAAACTCCTGATGTCAGGTGATCCACCTGCCTTGGCCTCCCAAAGTGCTGGGATTACAGGTGTGAGCCACAGCGTCCAGCTGATAGAGGAACTTGTAAACACACAAATGCAGATAGGTGAAAGTTTTTCCTAGGATAATCTTTAGCTTTGACATGCTGACGATATCCATGTCTATGGAGCTTCATTTTCTAGTTGATAAATGCTTGCTTTAAACAAATTTTTGGGCCGGGCGTGGTGTCTCACACCTGTAATCCTAGCACTTTGGGAGGCCAAGGCAGGTGGATCACGAGGTCAAGAGATTTAGACCATCCAGGCCAGCATAGTGAAACCCCGTCTTTACTAAAAATACAAAAAAAATTAGCCAGGCATGGTGGTGGGCGCCTGTATTCCCAGCTACTTGGGAGGCTGAGGCAAGAGAATCACTTGAACCAGGAAGGTGGAGATTGCAGGGAGCTGAGATTGCACAACTGCACTCCAGCCTGGCGACAGAGTGAGACTCCGTCTAAAAAAACAAACAACAACAACAACAACAAAAGAAACTGTCTATAAATGAATTTCTTATCAAAATGTGCAGGATGAAGGGCTGGATTTAACTGTCTGGAGTTGCTTATACCGGGGCCGTGGTGCAGTCACCTGAGCGGCACACCAAGGCTCAAGGTCTCTGTGTTTTAGAGGCAGCTGGATGAACATTTGCGATGCTGCTCTTCAAAACATGAAGAGCAAAATTGAGCTCATTGGTAGAACTCTCAGATAGATGAGAAGTACTCAGATTCATCATTTTGGCTAATTAAAATAAAGAATAATTACTAATTCTCATGTGATAAAATGCAAAGATCTGGGCAATCAAACCAGAGTGTAATTAACAATATACTCAAAGCTGTGTGGGTTTCCCCCCATCATAGAAGCTATTAGTTGTCCTTTAAATTGAATTTTTGTTTTATTTTAAAATCTCTTTCAAATATATCTCACCCCAGCATATACACTCTAAATATATAAAAGCAGTGATGCTATATAAAAGCAGTGGTGAATTTAAATGGCACTACTTAGAGTGCTTACAAAATTATTGGGTTTTGTTTTTTATAGGAATTTGAAATATGCCTTTCTGTAATGAATGTGATTATGCCTATACTAAGATGAATAAAAGAAATGAAATGCACAGTACTCAAGTGACAAAGGAAATTACTGAAATGAATTTAAAATACAAAAAAAAAAAAAACCAAAAACAAAAAATACCATTAAGTACTTGTAAAAATATAAACTATTTTCTGTTCCCCTGCCCCATTCCACTTTATCCCCAGCCCTTCTCTTTACCTCATTTTTAAGGAATTATGTCCGTTTAATAAATTCCTCAGTTTAAGGAATTGCATCAATTCCTAAAGTCCAATGACTTATATTTATTTAATAATTATTTTGGATATGATTTATTTTCCCAAACTTAATAGTGCCTGAATATGCCCCCAAGGAAGGCCAGTTTACAGAATGCATTCTACAGCAAAGTATGGGGTACAAATATAAATTCCAAAAGTTTCCAGTTTATAAACAGGGGAGTGCTCCATAATTGTTCATGTCTATAAATTGTTTGGAACTCAGAATTCTTTTCTCCTAAAGAAACCTCATTAACCATGATAATTAGGTGCCCAGCTGACCCTCTAAGCCCTATTTAACTGGCCTTATCTGATCGGGATGTGCCCAATCTGAGTGCCCTTTTTGGTTGCATCCACTTGGAGGATAACAATCCTACAGATTCTCTTTCCCCTAACATTAACTAGACATTGACATGTTCACTCGGGTAACCAACGAACCACCATAATCTATGGAAAAATACATTAAAGGGAGCACAAAATTCCATCTCCTTCACTTCCTCCCTTTCCCTTCTCTAGTGTCAACCAAGGACAAACTTTTGAGAGCAGCAGGAGAAAGAAAATAATGGATAAGCATCCCTTTTCACTCTGAGAGCATCCCATTCCCAGTGGCCGCTCATGTGCTGACCCGCCAAATTAAATTTATGATCTGAGGGATGCTGGATGTTGAAAACACCCGCCCTCTAAAATGTATCATCACAATCACTCAAAATATAGGTCAATAACAAAGGAAGAACTTTATGACATTCGAAGGTGGAGGCAAAGCACCAAGAATATACACACAATTGAGAATTTTTAAGTTGTTTTGACATCGTAACAAGATACAAATAGGAAAAATGAGAAGTGTTTTTCATCTTTTGTTACTGCATGTTCTACCTTGTCCTGTCTCAAATCTCCCAAATGACCACAGAAAATCTGCAGAGCAGCGCTGATTAGATCTAGTGCAGGAAGTGACGCCATCATGTGGACAGTCATGGAGGTGTCACAGGAAAGAGAGGTCAGGGGAGGGTGTTCAGAGAGCCTGCGGATCTGGGCTTAAATGCTTATGGCAGATCTTTCAAGGTGGGAAACTGTTTGGAGTTGAGCAGAGCAATGACAAAGTAGTTTGGGGTCAGTGGACACAGTAAGGCAAAGTCCTAAGGAAGCCTTCATAAGGAAACTGTTGTCTTATACAAGAACTATTGCCTAGGTAAACCGTCTGATTTCCTGTTAAGAGAGATGGCTACTCAGATGAGCAAACTGTCTGGTTAAATTATTTGCAGGAGTTTCTTGAAGCAAACAGTGAAGTTATTTATTGCTTTACAGACTTATCTTTCAGGGAAGGATTTTTCTGGAACAAATAATTAGGTCTCAGTGGTCTCAGTTCTCAGCCCCAGTAGGTAGGCTGTGTGTATGCAGGTGCTTTCAATTCTCATCTGCAGCCAAGCAGCTGCTTGGACTCCTCAGACACTCCAGGCTTTGGCCTCTTTGATTCCAAGTCACCTCCTCCTCTTCTTTTTTTTTGTACCTCTTTGGTTGCTCTCTGCTCACTTGGCTCTTTCTACATCTACTTGGTTTGTGGATGAACATCTTGTTTCTTCTGCAAACTCCAGGAAGGCAGAATCTCTGCCTAATTCGTTTATGATTTCTCTATGGCCCCTGGCATTATACATAGTAAATGTACACTGAAGAGTTGTTCAATGAAGAATCAATGAATATTTGCTTGGAATTCACCTCCTGCTAATAAGGATAATATTATTATTTGTGAAATGAAAATTTCTGATTGTGTCTTATTAGCGATGAGACTGATTCTTCCCTGGCACCTCATTGGAAGATAGACAGTCTTGTAGCCACTAGAAATTGACACAGCAGGGATGTTTGGATTAATACAGCAGCTGCAACAAACCAGAAAATATCAATCTGCATCAATTTTGATAAAAATTATGAAATCACAGCTATCTGAGCTTCATACACACTATGTTGAGCTCCTAGAAGATACTTCGCATGCCTCTGAGCTGGTAACTGCCTCATCTACAAGTAAGAAATTGAATAAATAATATTTCATGGCTTCTTTCAGCTTATTCTGAAAGCATCAAAATTTGCGAAGTTTCGTGCTATACTACTGAGATAAGTTATGCCTGGTAATTAGTGGTTGTATGGAAGATTTTCCTTCTCCAAACTACATTCATGCTTATATATGTTCATAAACTCAGATCTATATGTTATTGAATTTTTATTCAGTCTTTTCCAAGGTTATTTTTAGACGTACTTTAAAGTTTTCATCTAGAGTTTTTTATTATGAAAAGTTCCAGACATCCAGTTAGATATTTAAAATAGCATAATCAATGTCCATGTACACACTACCCAGCTTTGATAGCTTTCATTAGTTTAGTTCTTTTTCTGCCTCGATTTTACCATCTTTAAAATGGGGATAAAAATACTACCTGCCTTACAGGGTCGTCGTGAGGATTAAATGAATTACACGCAAAACACTGTGAAGAGTGTTTTGTTCCTGCTAAGCATCATAGAAGTATTAGCTTTTCTTATTAACAATGATTGTAATACACTTTAGAGACAGATTTGAATAGCACCGTCCTTCTATGATCCTGTTCTTCTTTCCCCTTCCCCTGAATTTGATACATACTTCAGGGGCGTTTACCATTTGCATGCATTATTTTATATTCTTAGTATATTTGTATGCATCGACATTGTTTAATAGATTCTCTAAACTTTCTGCAAATGACATTGCATTGTGCATAAACGATTGCAACATTTTTCTCACCTTTATGATTTTGAGATTTATCTGTTTTGATACATTTCACTCTAGCTAACTCATATTAACTCACTCCCTAAACATCTTTGCTTCAGTGTCGTGGTCTCAATAAGAAATGAACACCTAATTTTACATTAGCCAACCTACCCTTTATACTGTTGTATTTTCTCTTTTCCACACAGTACTAATGACCATCCCAAATGTTACATCATTTACCTACTTATTAGTTTATTTTTATTGTCTCTCACCCCTTTAGAATGAGAGCTCCAATGAGGGATTTTTGTCTGTTTTAATTTTTCACAGATGCGACCCCAGTGCCTTAATAGTGCCTGGCACAAAGTGGGTGCACAACAGGCTATTTGTTGAATGATTTTATCTCTTCTCCTGTTGATGGTCATTTTAGATGTGTCCTTTTGTTGTTGCTGTTATTACAAAAATGTTGCAGTAAATATTCTATTACGTATCTCCTTGTATAACCATATAAGTTTCCCTCCAGTGTGTAAACCTATAAGTAGGTGTTAGGTGGAAGGTGAATATCTTCAGGATTCTCCTTAACTGGCTTAGAATATCTTGAGACAGCAAGTATTGGGTATTGAGAAAGAATGCATGAATAATCCTTTATAAATAAAAACCCATCAGCAGAGAGAAATGATTAAAATAAGCTTGGCTTTATTTATGAAAATTATAATGCTTTGAACTTGATTATATAAAGTCCTACTGCTGACTGAATGCAATTGCTCTGTCAAGATAGCTTAGTGAGTTTTCCATGGATCCTATTAACGCCTGACTCTCAGACTAATTCAGAAATGGCTACTTCAGAACAGTGTTTGGCGACCCTAATCAACCTGGCTTAGCTGGATGAGCGAGCAGCCCACTGGATTCCTTCGCTGCTGCAGCCCAGCCTGCAGATGTGGCCCACGCTCTCTGGCTTGCGCTCAGAGGTCAGTGTTCAGTCTCGCTGCATTGTCTTTGATCACATTGAATCATCATTTATTTTTGATGCCATTTCATCGTTAGTCGGTTTCCTTTTCTAAGTTGTACTTAGGGGGGAAATAGAAGGTTACTGTCATTGTCAAGCCCACATTAGGGATTCTAAGCGATAGCCAAGAGAGAAATTAATCCTCAAAACGTTTCGCACCAAACAGCAGCAATCTGCAAATTGCAGATTATTTGCGTCATATGGCCGGTGCCGGGAGCACATCAGAGAGCTGAAATCCATTTCCATTTCCATCCCAAGCCTGGGTGCTCACGATTTTCCATTGAACCCAAAGGATATCACAATTGCTCCTGTGATGATTTGCAAGGAAATTAAAAGCAAAAATAGTGATTGAAGACTCATGTGGTTTTTAATGCTTCTCAATGGAATATATTTTCCAAATGAATTTTCCCTGCTTTACAGCATGATTGTTGAGGAAATTCACCAAAAGCTTTCTGAAAACATTGTGGCTCAGTTAATCTCTCAAAGGTATTTGTTTTGTTTGTTTTGTTTTGTTTCGTTTTGGGTTGCTTTTTCTCAGTAGCTGTCAGTGACTTTGTGGAAATGCTACACAACTTTGTGACACATTTTCACTGAGGAGCTTCCCAGTTAGATGATAAAATGACCTTTATGGTATAGCAACAGAATGAAAGTAAATGTTGATTACAGATACTAATTGAAATAAAGGGCCCAGTTTCGAAGTTGTCTTTTAGAAAAAAAGATTCAATCCTGTCTTTATATGCTTTTTAACAAATTTTATTATTCATTTTTAATACCAAAAAGCTGGTATTCATTGAACACCAATGAGCTCAGATTTGTAGAAAACACAGGCAAGAGATGAGTGAGGGGTTTAATAACTGGAGGAAAAGCACAACAGAAGAACACAAGCCTGTGAGCATGGCATGAGGATAGCCTGGAACGAGGTGAAATTCTCTTTTAAATTGCCAAGGACAGCAGGATGGGCTTTAAAAGTGGAATCCAGGACAAGAAAAGAGGGAAAAGATAGAGAAGAAGAGGCTTTTATCAAGAAAGGTAACACAGTGTCAATAGGTAAAAACACTACTCTATTTCTGTGTGTTCTGTTTTCTTGAGCAAAGAGAATATTTCCCGTGTTAGAAAGGACAGAATAACAATTTAAGGAGAACCTTGTGCTTAAGAAAAGTGAAGACAGAATATGGCATATACAAATATTTTAAGTGCCAGTAGATGTCCAAACACTTCTATTATAGTCTCAGAGATGCTGCCGGGAATCTTTGAGATCCAGTAAAGAGGTCAGAGTTCTGGAGGTGATTTTTTTAACTTTTCAAAATGAGGAAAGATTGAATCTCAAAAGTTGAAAAGCAGTGAGTTTGATACCAGTTTCACCCCTCAAGCACCCAAAGGAAAAAAATCATGTCAGAACTTACGCACGTATTACGTAAGGAATACTCATTACATAAAGTAATAATACGTGGTCATTAAGAGTCAATGCAGATTTACCAAAAATGAATGCAGAAGAACCCATATGTAAGGGAGGTGATGCTTAAAGGGCATGGAAGGATTGGACATGGTCTCTGTCGCTCCAAATCCAGAAGTAGTACTGTGGTTTTTATTCGTCAGGCTCGTTTTTCCTCCCTGCCACCTCCGCCCCCTCTAGTAACGTTTTCTGGTCTCCCTACACGAATGCATTCTGTGTGCCTGTCTTGCAGTTCTAGTTTTGTTATTTTTAAGCCCCATCTTCACACTGAGTTTATATCTGGCCATTTCCTATACTAATGTTCCTGTGATGAGCACAGTTTGCAGATAGCCATCCACGGTCTTCTTAAATATCTTGACCCCTTCCAGCTCTTCTCATCTAAGTCTACGCTGTGTCTGGTCTTGTTTGGTGGTTTTTTTGAACCTACCAGGTGTTTCAAGTAATTATGTAGTCTTCTGTGAAAGATGTTTATATATGAGCTATCATCAACATCAGTCCTTTCGCTTGTATCTTAGGAGACGGTCAGAATACAAATTCTGAAGATAAGCTAATTTAAAATATTGTTTCTTATTTTACCCAGGATTGAAATAAGTCAAAGCCATTTTCTCAAGTTTGAGTGACATAAAAGACCACTTGTAAAGAAACAAAAAATTCTCCAAAACACCCAAGGTTGAATGAAATTATTTTTAAGACAATATGGCTTAAATGCATCTAGATATAAACTGAGCTATAAATACTTTATGCTTATACAACTAGACGGCCCAAATAAAAACATATCAATTAAGTATAAGTGAAAGTACAAGACCAAAATATTCTGATGGACTCTATCAATTTAATACGGCAGAGGCCATCATTTTACCGACACTAAAGCAGTGCTTGGGATCCAAACAGGGCCCTAACGGGTTGGCCCAGATTCGTTCCATCTCAGCAGGCCTGGGACCCTAAGCTGCGGGCTGCCTCCCTTCCCCCACCACTTCTCCTGTGACTCTCCCCTTCCGACATTCGGCCCCAGAACATGGGACGTGACTGGTGGGGAAGCCTCCCTTGCATTGTATCCACTCCTTTCTCATTTATTTCAGCAAACTAAACTACCATGACTTGCTCCCAAAGAGATCGAAAGCACAGGACCTGACTTGAGGCTGAATTTCATAGCAGTTTTTGGTTGAATTGAAGCCAATCAAATGCTCCAGAATATATACTTTTACTGTTGTTTAGGTGATCATCAGAATAACAACACCAAAATGAATAACTTCTCAAAAAGAATCTTCAGCCTGCAGGTCTCCTTGGCCTCTAGTTGGAGAAGCACTCAGCTCAAGTGTCTGTTTCTCACTTGAAGGATCTAGTTTTCCTTCTCTACAGTACCAGACATGCCTGTGGAAACTAATGTATTATGTTTTCCACTAAAATATTCACCTTGGGTTATTTATTTATTTATTTATTGAGACAGAGTCTTGCTCGTCGCCCAGGCTAGAGTGCAGTGGCTCAATCTTGCCCCACTGCAACCTCCACCTCCCAGGTTCAAGTGATTCTCCTGCCTCAGCCTCCCAAGTAGCTGGGATTACAGGTGCCCACCACCACATCTGGCTAATTTTTGTATTTTTAGTAGAAATGGCGTTTCACCATGTTGGCCAGGCTGGTCTCAAACTCCTGACCTCGTGATTGTCCCACCTCAACCTCCCAAAGTGCTGGGATTACAGGTGTGATCCACCACGTCTGGCCAGGATTTTTATTTATTTTCTTGGTGGATCGCCTGTTTACACTTATGTTTAAATTTTATGCACATTTTTATAATCTTTTGTACTACTCAGTAAATATTTATGAAGTACTTTCTCAAAGTATGAAATATTGTATAATATAGGCTAAAACTATGTTCCAGCATTTTACATGGCCATAGAATTTTGGAATTGGAATGAACTCAGTGTTAGGGTTCTCCCAAGAAACAGGACCTTTCTGTCTATAGGATCTATAGAGAGAAAGAGACAGGAGGACATTTACTGGGGGAACGACTCACACAATTATGGCGGCCAAGCAGTCCCGCAATCTGCCATCTGTAAGCTGGAAAACCAGGAAAGCTTTTGGTCTAATTCAGTCTGAGTCTGAAGGCCTGAGAACTAGGGGCGGCAGGTTTGGGGGTCATATATGTCCTGCAATCAGAAGGCCTGAGAACCAGGAAATCTGATCTTTAAGGCTCTAGAAGAGAAAGAGCATTTGTCGTTCTCTGCCTTCTTGTTCTGTGCAGGCCCTCAGTGCCCTCAGTGGATGGGACGATGCCTGCCCACATTGCTGAGAGTGGATCTTCTTGGTCCACTGATTCGGATGCCAGTCTCTCCCAGAAACAGTCTCACACACACACCCAGAAATAATGTTATCAACTCTCTGGGCACCCCTTAGCCCAGTCAAGTAGACACATAAAATCATCATCGTACCCAGTAAAATTCCTCTCTAAAATATCCTGCATAAGTATCCATTTCGTGTGTGTTGAAAAACCTGCAGTTACTATCTTATAAGACAATTTATTCCATTTTTTCTGTTGGTTTAAATCCTACTCTCTGAAACAATGTACAAATCTAATCTTTATTGCAGTGAGCACCTTCACCTGTGTGAATACAGGTTTTCTCATTCCTTAGCCTGCTATCCCCCAGACAAACACTCTCAGGGCTTCTGACCACTGTCACACAACAATGCTGAGGAATATGAGAAATGGCTCCATCGTTTAGTTGATATGTTTTGCATACAATCCAGTTTCCTGATAGGAAGTTCAATAGATTATGTAATCCATAGGTCTTATCTCAAAGAAACAGATTTTTATATCAATTTTGTTTCTAGAGAGAATAATATAAATGAGCCAGTTACAGTGTCTCATGCCTATAATCCTAGCACTTTCGGAGGCTGAAGTGGGAGGATCACTTGAGCCCAGGAGTTTGAGACCAGCCTGGACAGCATAGTGAGATCCCATCTCTACAAAAATTAGGAAAAAAAAAAAAAAACTTAGCCAGGCTTGATAGTGCACACACCTGTAGTCCCAGCTACTCAGGAAGCTGAAGCAAGAGATACCTTCAGCCAGTAGGTCAAGGCTGCAATGAACCATGATTACATGCTGCATCCCAGCCTGGAGTAAGAACCTGACTCAAAAAAATAATAGTATAAATGACTACAACCTAATATCGAGGAATAGTTCTATTGAAAAGACAGGGATGCAACACATTTTAAATGTTATTAGGCATACACTGGCCTAAATTGTATATATCTATACATTTGGGCCTTGAACAATGTGAGGCTTAGGAACACCAACATCCCTGAAGTCAAAAAACTATGTGGAGCTTTTGACTGCCCCAAAACTTAACTACTAATAGCCTGCTGTTGACTAGAAGCCCTGCCTATAACATCAATAGTCTATGAACACATATTTTATAGGTTACATGTATTATATACTGTATTCTTAAAGTAAGATAGAGAATGGAAAATGTTAGTAAGAAAAATCAGAAGGAAGAGAAAATGTATTAACTACCCATTAAGTGACAGTGGATCATCATAAAGGTTTTCATCTTCATTGTCTTCACAGCTGGTGGCTGAGGAGGAGGAACGGGGGGAAGGGTTGGTCCTGCTGTCTCGGGTAGCAGAGGCAGAAGAAAAATCTGTGTATAAGTGGACCCACGAAGTTCAAGCCCATGTTGTTCAAGGGTCAACTGTATTTTATTTTACATAGAATATGTATTATATGATATATTTATATATTATATATATATTTAGGCCAATATTTATATTAATTATATAATTATATAAAATTATACATTTACATATATAATTTATATATATGAGTTATGTAAAAATATATAACTCATAGCTATACATTAAATATAATTATATGTATTTTATACATGTATTTTAATTCCGTGTATATATGTGTGTGTGTATATATGTGTGTGTATATATACACAAATGCACACATGTATATTTATTTATTTATTTATTTATTTAACCTATTTACTTACTTTGTTTTACAACTGAAGAAGGAAAATGTGAAAGTTTGAAGGGGCTTGGATTGATTGGGTGGAACGAGAAAGTGATGGGCACCAGAACTGCTGGGCCCTTCTCTCTTGGTCCTTGTCTCTTGGTCCTTCTGTAAGATGGCCTTTCCAGACTTAAACACAGGATCTAATAGGTCTTCACAAAGCCTCTTGACAAAACCAGGCAAGGTACTAACCCCCAGCTGAGCCCCCCAAAGAATGGATGTCCTGCTACCCTATCTTTGCTCTTACCTCTCCATGAGCAGGCCCCTGGCCTTAAGGGTGAGCAAACAGGACATGATGAATAAGTCAGAGCCTGTGGTCACCAACTCCCCCACTCTGGCCCCACGGAATCCTGGCTGTATGTGAGGAACCAGTGACATGCTGGACATGTTTCTAGGAACCAGAGTGGCATGATATCCTAAGGCCAGATCACAATCAGAGAGGAGAGAAGGCCTGGCTAGAGTCACATGCAACTGTTTTCTAAAGAGGTGCAGTTGTAGGCCAGGCAGTGGCCATAGCTCTTTTGAGGGTTTGGCTTTTTTTGTGGTTGGTTAGATGTGTGTTTTTCAGGTGCACATCTGTGTCCTCCCAGAAGGCAACACTGGCGGTTGAGAGTCATAGCTGTATGTAAGAACATATAACCACACAGAGTGAAAATGACATTTTTGTGATTAATTCTTCTTTCCAACAGCTGGCTGTCCCAACTCCTTGATTAAAGAGCTCCATCACTTCAGGATTCTGGGAGAAGAGCAGGTGAGTGAGCATCTCAAAGGCTGCATCAGACTGCCATGAAAGATAGACGCTAATGAAACAGTTTGGGCTCCCCAGGGAGGCCGAGTATGTCTCCTGACCCTGGGCGCCCTGAAATGGGGAAGAAAACCATGGTGGAGATATGTGTGAGGACACTTTTTTCCTCTTCTATCCATCAGACCTGACAGGTTATTAATTGCTACATCTGCTATCTGCCAGTGTGTTTCATCTCAAGACTCCAGCAGGAAGCAGGCACTGCATCGTGGCAGACGAGCAAACAAATACATGCAGAGATGAATTGTGCCTGAGGGATTGATGGTCACAGACATTCCTGAGTTGCTGTCTGTGGGTGAATGTGTGAGTTTTTTTTTTTTTTAGTTTTTTTTTTTTTTTTTTTTACCAGGTTTTTGTATTGTGTGTTTGTTATCTGTATTTCATGGCAGCCTGTTTGTACACGGGTATGAACGTGTGACATCTATACAAAGGGTGGCCGTTGAAAGTGGATTATTTAAATGCTGTGTTGTGCTCAGTGAGGCATGTCATAATTTAAATAGATATGCTAAGTAAATAATTCAGGGTGCTAAATATTATATATATGTACACACATATATAGTTTGGACTGCTTAAAAATACATTTCTTGATCCCTATATGGAACTACAAACTCTGTATTTAGTATGTTAAATCTAGGTGTCAAGTTATCCTTAAAATACACTAAAGAGTTGGCAAAAGGTTGGTTGACCTAATTTCCAGTGTTATTTATTTTATTTGATTGATTGATTGATTGATTGGTTTTTTGAGGCAGAGTCCCGCTCTGTCATCCAGGCTGGAGTGCAGTGGCACAATCTTAGCTCACTGCGAGCTCCGCCTCCCGGGTTCAGGCCATTCTCCTGCCTCAGCCTCCTGAGTAGCTGGGACTACAGGCACCTGCCACCACACCTGGCTAATTTTTTGTATTTTTAGTAGAGACGAGGTTTCACCATGTTAGCCAGGATGGTCTCAGTCTCCTGACCTCATGATCCACCTGTCTCAGCCTCCCAAAGTGCTGGGATTACAGGCATAAGCCACCGTGCCCAGCCCAGTGTTATTTATTTTTACTCCTAAAGATTGTCTCTGCCAACTTTGACCAGGAAATATGCAAATAGAGATGTGGCAGCTCACTTTCATCAATGAGTTTTTAGTTTGTGTGTTTTTGATTGCTGTATATATGTGGCAAAGTAAAACTGCCCATTTCCAATATAAGAATAAAAACAAAAGGATTAGTTAGGAGAGGATAAGAAACTGGAATCACTTCCACATCCTGGAGTTAGAGAATTACAGTACACCCCCTTCATTTTTTTTATATTGTGAGTTTCCAGAATAGCAGGCATAAATGTGTATTCAAATACAAGCAAAATCAGTTTATCGCATATTGCAGGTAAAAGTTGATAACTGACTCTCCCAAACATAACTACTTATGAAGACACCTGGATCTCACAGCCATTTTCCAGTAAAAGCCTAAGACTTCTTAAAGCAAGAATCACTGGTTGTTACCCTGACATTTCTGCTCAGATAATGGAGCCTTCTCTTCGAACTTGTACCAATGTTTGCAGATTGTTTCCATTTTTGTTTTAGAGTCAATGGGTAATTAGTAAGGAAAGAAGCCAACAGTAATCATCTCCTCAGATGTAAGATGTTGGCATGGGCTTGGACAAAAGAGTGGCCAGTTCCACCTGGTAACAGTAGGGTGTGCAGAATATACAGGCACAGACATATGAGCATTGGATTTGATGGTAAACCTTCCGTAAGAGCTCTGCTGGTTGTTTCTCTTTTCTTGGTGAAACAGGAAGCTAGGTCATCAGCTGAGAGTAAAGATGGGGGAAGAGTTTTACAGGGAAAGGAGATGTATTAGTCTGGTCTCACATTGCTATAAGTAAATACCCAAGACTGGGTAACTTACAAAGGAAAGAGGTTTAATTGACTCACAGTTCCACATGACTGGGGAGACCTCAGGAAACTTACAATCATGGCAGAAGGTGAAGGGGAAGCAAGGTACCTTCTTCACAAGGCTGCAGGAGGGAAAAGTGCAAGCAGGAGAAATGCCAGTCAGTTGTTACAACCATCAGATCTCAGAGGACTCATTCACTATCACGAGAACATCATGGGGGAATCACCCCCATGATCCAATCACTTCCACCCTTGGTCCCGCCCTTGACACTTGGGGATTATGGGGATTACAATTTGAGATGAGAATTTGGGTGGGGACACAGCGAAACCATGTCAGGAGAGGATAATGAAATTGTCATTTAGGAGGGTGCGGAGGGAATAAACTTGCGAAATGGTTGAATTTGGAGTGAGGTCAATCCCCCGGGTGTTTTTCTGACACACTCATCTGTGTAGGCACAGACGCAGAAAAGGCACTGGCATTGAAGTTTTGCCATCGAAATGTAACAAAAACAAGAGGGAGGCTTAGAAGCTGAGGGTGGATCTCATCTTACAGTGTTATAGCAACAGAGTAAGCTGAGGGTGAATCTAAGGGAGTGATCATGACTCACCATGAAATTTCAGCTGGGCAAGTGGAGAAGCCAGATGAGAGAGAGGACAGGGAAAGTTGGTTACAGATGCCAGTGGCTCGAAGAATTTTCGGGATTTGAGTACTAGAAGGGTTGAACTGGACAAACAGGCATCAGCCAAAGGATGAAAGACTTCACATTGAGCTTGTGGAGGAGCTGCATAGTCAGCACAGACAAGGTCAAAGGATGCCTAGGGAGGCTGTGTGTCTGATTTCAGATGGAGGACAAGGTGACGAGAGAAGTTGAGGTCATGGAATTGGGAAGTCGGAGAGTTGGGAGTATCACCCATGTGCCCGCTGAGATCTTCCAGAATTGCAAACTGAAGATTTGAGAAATGAGAGAGAGAGAGAAGTGGATGTCAATGGGACTGCAGAAGGGGAAATAGTGCATGGTATAGGCTGATGGGTTGAAATGGAAAGTTGGAGGGCTTTAGAAGGAGAAAGGGAAAATGTTTTCCTTACAACACTGTAGAGCAATGCTTTGTGGTACTGGGAGTGCAGTCGCAAAAACATTTGAGGGTGCTGCAGGAGAAGTAGTGTCCTCGGGTACGAGCCTGTTTCAGTTAGGGAAGAATGTAAGAAAAACATTGAGAAAGCAGATTGCAGTTACAGGGCAGTTACTGCTGATTGTCCGTGAGTCCCCCAAGCACAGGGAAGGGTCTCAGGGTTTAGGGCAGCTGGAATATGTGGTAGGAAAAAGGATACACAGAGTAGATGTGGAGCTCTGGGCTCAGCCTGGAGTGATGGCACAGGAGTCAGAAATTCTTTGGTGACTGACATGAACAGGGCATCTCAGTCAGGAACATTTATATTCTGATTATTCATGACAAGACCTACTGGCCTCTAGGCAGATGGTGGCAACGAAGCTCCCGAGAGGAAGCAGAGAGCTCTTGTCCCCAGCATTCTGGCCAGCGGTGGGGGCAGCTGCTCCAGGAGCTGGTGAAACTCTTGGGATCTCACTGGATGCTTGAGGCAACTGATATCACTTGATAAAATGTTTATATTAATGTCTGTTACAAGCATTCTTGGACAAATCATTTTTGTCTCTCTAACTTAGCTTTCTGTAGACAAGGGAGAGTGAAGTTCAATCATCTCTTAGAATATTTGTAAATAAATAGGATGCCAAGTAAGTTGCAAATATTAAGTGCTATACTAAAGCTTCTCTGATTTTAAATGCTGTTTACAATCAGCTTTCCAGAGTGGCAACAAAATAGACAGTAAAATAAGTGTAATACTCACTTAGAAAATGAGTTGATAAAACCTACAAAGATGCTGGTTAATTACTAATTCATTACCGGATGACAGAGACCCACAGCAGCCCTCTAATTTCTTTGTATGTGGTTCCTTTCTGTTTTCATTGATCTTTAGTAACTATCTTGAATCTTTAGATTTGGATTAAAAATTAAACACTATATATCATTGCCTTCCCAAAACAAAAATAAACTCCTTAAAATAATATATTTATATTAGCTTCTTAGCCCCTTCTCTGATTTGTGTTCACAATTCATATTCATATAGCACCTTTCAACATTCCTTCCCCCTAATCCAAATTCTTTGGCAAAGACATATCACATTATAGGAAACTAAAGTCACTCTGCAGTTCTAGGTGAGCCCTACAGAAATCAGGTGTGATGTCTGGAGTCCATAAGGTTTGCAGGGCCTTTGGACCAATTGCATTTGAGAAGTACCTCCATTTATACCAGCTTCCTCCACCTTAGGTTTAATCACCAAAATTTTATGGAAATAACCTTTACTCATTCAACAAAAATGTATTGAATGCCTTCTTGTACTATTATTGTGCTAGTGTCGGATAAAATAGTAAACGAGGAAGTCACAGTTACTGATCATAATAGATGCTAGGATAGAAACAAATAGGGATGTCACCTACTTTAGATGAGGGGTGGTTGAGAAGCCCTGAGACTAAGCATTGAGGGGACACCAGCTATTGAAGGAGCTAGCATTACGGGAGTGGGCAGAAGAGCATCCCAAGCGGAGGACAGCACACATCCACTGCCCCCAAGGAGGTGAAGAGCTTGCTTTATTCAAGACACTAAATTCAACCAAGGTGGCTGGAAAATACCAAGCAGAAGGGACAGTGCCAAAAGATGAAGGCCACCTGGACCATGGACGCCAGGGTTAAGCATATGGGTTTGTTGTGAGTTCAGTGGGAAATCCTTGAAGGGTTAAGCAAGGGACTAGCATTATCCAAATTACGTTTTGAGTATGTCAATCTTTTTGCAATATGGAGAGGCTCTGGATTAAGACAGTTGGCAGCGGAGACAAAAAGAAGTGGATCTTGAGAGGGAGAATTCAAGGACTTCATGACTGACTGGCTGTAGGTCAGGGAAAGGAAGGAGTTTGAAAGTTCTATTCGACAAAGATGAGCAAAATGGGGCAGGTGAGATCAGAGGCATGGGATGTGAGCTTCAATTCTGAACACATTTGCTATGCCTGAATCATGGAGAAGGAGATAAGTCAGAACTTGGATGTGTGAGTGGGAGCTTGGAGGACAGCAAGACCTGAGGTCCAAGATGGAGAGATAACTTTGGAATTACCAGCATGTGGAGGATATTTTACATCCATGGAGATTCTCAGAAGAAGCCAAGAAAGGAGGGACCATGATTGGATGAACCCTAAGGAACACCAACGTTTGGTAATTGGGTAAAGAGTAGCAACAGCAAAGGAGACCAAGAAGGAATCTCAAGGAAAGTAGAAGACAATCCAGGGCCGTATGGTATTGAGGAAGCCAAGAAGGTGAGAATGAGGGCCTTCCGGAGGAGGAATGGCGATTGTGGTGTTGAAGAAGCCGAGAAGGTGGGTCCTCCAGAGGAGAATGGCGAGTTATGGTGTTGGGGAAGCCAAGAAGGTGGGCCTTCCAGAGGAGGAATGGTGATTTGTGTTGAATGCTACTGAGAGGTTGCAGAAAGTTAGGCCAGGGAGTGTCCTTCACCTGTGGCACCGTGGCAAAAATCACAAACGACCATAATGAGCAGTTTTGGGGGATGCGTAAAGACAGGAGCCAGAGTTTTATGGGATGAAGGGTGAACAGCAGGGGAGGATAATTCCTTCTAGAGGGTTTGCTATGAAGAGAGAGAGAAATGTAGCAACCACAAGACCGTTCTTTAAAGATTGAAGGGCCAGAACTTGTTTTACACTCACAGGAAGGATTCCATAGAGATGAATTACCTGGTGATTTGAGAGAGAGATCCGAGAACTGAAGAAGGGAAGTACTTTGGAAGGCAGGAAGGGCTCAGATCCAGCACAGAGGGAGGAACTGGCCCCCAACAGGAGGAAGGTCACTTTTTGTGTTGTGAGAGGTGCTGGAGAGGGTGAGGGCAAGTGCAGGTGTGTTTGTAATTGCGGGATGCAAGAGGAGAGATGGAGTATGATGGCTCCATGAAGGCAGATGTCATTTTTCACTGCTGTGTCTTCCACATAGAAGAGTACTTGACACTTAGAATATGCTTAGGAAACATCTGTTGAGCACATCAGGACATCAGCCATGATTCCTCTCTCCTCAGTGAAATATAAAGTATGGATGTCTGGAGAGAGGCAGGCCCTACCTACATTGGTCTTAGGAACCAAAAAGTTGGTGCAACTCCAAATAAAAGTAATAAATGCATTCTCCTCTATAACTATTTCACTTATTATCTTAATTCTACTAATCATCATAACTATTGCCAACATTTATAAAAATATTTCTTACCCTTGCTATGTAAAAACTTCTCTCCTATCTTTTGTAACTATCCTCATTTCATCTTTTTTATTTCACCCCGTTTTTTGGAGGGTTGAGGGGAAGAAAGAAGAGAAAACATGTCACTGGAGAAACACAATACAATCTTGAGGAAGTTGTAAATGCCCATTTGAAGTTTGTGGTCAGTTATGTAAGAGAAAGCCATCGTGCCATTGTGTTCAGCTGCAGGGGTGCACGCCCAGGGAAGGTGGAGGTGACGTTTTCCAGACTTGGGATTTTGCCTTCAGATGAAAAGGACCATGGAGATCTGTGTTTTCCAGGCAATGCTTCTGGTGGTGGATGACAGAAGCTGTCAGACCAGGAAGGAAGGTGGGCTTGGAGAGGCCCATGCTGGAGAAGAAATGTGGGGCCATTTAATTAGAAGTCTTGATGAAGTTGAAGAATTTAAACAATGTTCATACTTTAGCAAGAGATTTAGAAAGATAAGAGGTGATCATTGGAAAGAGACATATTTGGAATTGGAATTTCAGAGGTGGTACAATTTCTCAGGATGACAGGGCCTGGGGATGGATCCTGAGACTAGAAGGATGAAAAAAAGGTCAGCAGGATGAGAAGGTAAAACAGAAAGAATAGATTGATGGTGGCTTATTCATACAGGAGTGCAAGTCCCCAGAATAATGACAAGAATTGGAGAAAAAGTGAGAACAGCCTGAAACTGCAGTCTCCCAAGAATGAGGGGCTGCATCCAGGAGATCAGGGGGCAGCAGTGAGGAGGTGAGGGTGAAACATGGGTCTCAAAGGAGTGGTGTGTTTTGCAAGGGAGAGGAACCCAAGCATTTAGGGGTGTCGTTAAGGAGCCAGGGGACAACCAGCTTCACCTCTGGCCTTGAAGGATATGAACATGAAATGAAAAGCAGTCTTCACTTGAAAAGGTTGCAAGGGAGACGGATCAGTTTCAGTTAAGTCATTGTGGACAGGGAAGCCTTTCACAAGGCTGATTATACAGGGGAGTTAGTTTATCATAAACAGGAATTTCAGGGGATACAGGAAAAGGGCTCAGGAGAGAGGGAAGCATGGAAACTGGCTGATACTAGGAAACGTATGGACCCATGTGGGACTGAGAGTTTGGGTGATAAGAATGATGGGCAGCTTGAGCCTCTGAAGTGATGATGTGGGGCATGAGGGATGCATTGTGATGATCTTTGGAGGGACATAGGTGGACATCCAGAGCACCTGGCTGTTCTCACCTGTGCTCAGGTGTGCCTTGGCATTAAGGCAGCTTCTCAGTCTTCACCCCAAAAGGCCTCCTCAGTGTTAGAATCTTGTCCATTTCAAATAGTTATAAATATGAAGCCATCTAATACAATCCAGATGATTTTTAAAAATATTTTGGGTCATCCAAGTTCTAATTAGGTCATTAAATGCTCAGTGGAGCTAACCCATTTCACTGCCCCACCCGTAGCCTTACACAAAACTTCCAGACAAATGACATGTCACCCTTCCCTCAGAATCACCTAGAAACCATCGCAGTTGCTTCAGGACTGGACAAAGAGCTTCTAGAGGATGAGCAGAAGGAAGAGAGGGGAAAATACTGAATTCAGGGAAAGAAAAAGCCCAGGGAGCCAGGAAGGAGGATGGTGGCGGTGACTTGTGCCCCAGCTCCTTTCAAGGAAGGCAGAGGCAAAGCTCTTTATCCGAGGGACAAGGCTCTTGGATTTGCAGATTTAGGTGCTACCTAAAGCTGTTTCTCTGGGACGAGAACAAAGAGTGAAATAATTTACAGCCACAGACAACCCTGCTTTCTGCAGTGGACTCCATCAGGACAGGGCGCTTTGCCACCCTGTTTCCATAGTCTACAGGAGTCTCTGAAGTCACATCAGCTGTAGGAACTCTTGTGAGGAAAACAGCCTTTGTAGTCCTTCCCTTCCAGTGGGTGCTGCTCCGTGTCACACATGGAGAGGGGACAAGGAAGCCAGTTGGTTTGGATCTCTTTTTCCAGAAGATTCCACAACCACTAGAAGATGAGATGCTTTTTGGCATTGGATTACCTGAAATACCTGAAAAAAAAAAATCATAAATTGTACTTCCGGATATGGTCTGTTGCTCGTTTTTTTGTTTGATTGTTTATTGTTTTATTTTTTATTTTTTTAGGTCTTGTTTGATGTTGCCTCTTTGCATTTGATTTCAACCATCTTGATAGTTTTTTCTATGCAATTAACAAGGTCCAGCCCTTTCTTGAGCCAGTTCACTTCATCAGTAGCTGACAGGTGTCCAGGGATGAAGAAAACATTACTAGCAACAGAATAGAGAAGAAAAACAGCAGTGCCATGGGGGCCACCACTTAGACTGTCACAGATGCTCTCAGGCTAACTACCTGCAAATGAAAAATAAAAAGGAAGATGAAGATTACTGACAACCTAAGGAGTGCTTCTTTTTTGAAAAACATTTCTAATGCATATAGAAAATAGGACATTGTCCGCATAGCAAGGAGAAATGGCTAAATCATAAGCTGATGTTCCTCTATGATGTTATTTTAGTGTTTTTCATCCAAATAGGAAACTGTTTTTCATTAGTTTCTAAAAGATGATAGAGGAATAGTGAGCTGAATTTTATTTTATTTTTCTTGAGAAACTCTCACTCTATTTGTCCAAGCTACAGTGCAGTGGTGTGATCACAGCTCATGAAACCTTGAAATTCTAGGCGCAAATGATTCTCTCACCTCAGCCTCCTGAGTAGCTGGGACTACAGGTACATGCCACCATGCCCAGGTAATTTGTTTTTTTTAATTTTTTGTAGAAATGGGATCTTGCTATGTTGCCTAGGCTGGCCTCAAACTCCTGGTCTCAAACAATCCTCCCACCTCAGCCTCCCAAAATGCTGGGATTACAGGCATGAGTCACTGCACCTGACTGAATTTTTTTAAATAAAAGGGAATAAGAGAAAGAGGCAGCTGGGTATTGTGGAAAGCGTGGTCTTGAAAGTTTCAGCCTTAGTTCTAATACATCACTGTGGGTTTTCTGCCTGTGTGGATGTCAGCAAAAGATGGCACTTCTTTGTGGCATCCAAGGCTACATCCATCACTTCACAGAGTGGACAGAGAATTTACCAAGCAGCAAAGTGTTGGTGCTGTGGTTTGGTACACAGCAGTAGCTCAGTGAACAGAAGCCTGATCAGGACCCCTCTGCTCTAGGAGGGACTGAGGGAAAAGCCCGTGGAGGGAGTCCCGGAAGTGCTTTTGGCTGACATGTAACAAAAGCTAGAATTTATGGAGTGGTGTGGGGAAGGAAAGGAGACCCAAGAGCTGTACCCGAGAGCCCCCAAAAGGATACTCTGGGAAACACCATGACAGCACAAAATCAACCTCCTTAGCTTGGAGGACCTCAAAGGGGGCCACACAGCTCCTGGATGGCTGGCAAGCATTGACTCATTTTGACAGAACATTTGCCATTTCTCTCAGGCTTGAGTTTTACCTAGGATTCCTGTACTTCACATTTCTTGCAGATTTTAAAATTATATTTTCTTTTTCTATGAAAGCATGCAAATTAAGCGTCCTAGTGAAGCAGCCTGTCCCCTCCTACAGAGGAGAGGCCTTTTGGATGGTGTTTCAGTGGTGGGGGATGTTTATGCTTGGTTCCCCCATAGCCACACTTCTCAGGTGACCACCCATGTGCCTTTAATGTAGCCATGCAGCCAACAGTCAGCAAGAAAGGGGAAGTTCACTGGTCCTTCTGGGGCTTGAACTTGCAACCATTCCTTCATTATAGAACACTTTTCTACCCAAATGCGGGTATCCTAAATGCCTGCAGACCAACAAAATACAATATCTATTTCATTATACTCTCCCATGACCCTTTATTGAAATTCTTAAAACATGAGTTTATTGAAACTTCTATGAATTTTATGCTGTAAAATGAATAGTTTTTGTTCTTAAGAGAATCCATGAGCATACACATAAAGACTGAATAATTTCCTCCCAAAAGAAATAAAATAGAAAGTATAGCAGTGAGTCAAGATTCTACCTACATAATGCATACTAATGAAATGTATTTTTTGCTATAATCTGATAAAATACAGGAGAAAAACATTTATTGTTTTCCTTGGGTTCAGAGTAGTATTCTTTGTGAATATTTACATTTATTTTCAAATATTTTCACAAATATTGTACAATCAATTCAAAATTATTTTAGTTGTCTGTAGATTATTCACTTTATGAAAGCATATCTAGAACTATTTTTAATAATAACTTAAAACTGTCAATATAGTTTGACATGTAAATATCAGCGTATCTACACACATACAGACGCTCACTGTGCATTCCGTAGACAAAACATGCATGAGTGATTTTTTAGATCATTTCCACTTTTGAGCTCAGTTGAGGGTGGACTCTATATAAACCCAGTTCACATTATAAATTAATCACATTCCTCCAAGTTAGGCTGTTTATAAAATGCGATTCTATATTGATAAGTTAAAAAGCCCTTGGAACTAATACAAGAATATCAAAGGAACAGTGTTTATTCCTTTCCACCACTTGGGGTAGATTTATTAGTTCCTTTACCATTATCACACATATTTTATACTGAGGTACAGTATTCTGTGTTACTTAGTGCTAGTTTGTCACGACTCTCCATTAATGTACTTTCAACCTCGTCCCAGTAAGTGGTTAAAAGGATCTATGGAAACTGTGGATTGTATCTTGAAGGTAACTAAGTAAGGATCTTAGCTAATGATACATAATTACATGACTAAATTATTTCCTTAGTATATTAAGCTTTCTACAAATACTAGTACATTCTTTTTTCTAGCTCAGTGTTTTCTTATAAATGTCACAATGTTAATTTTGAAAACTAATACTTTCAGTAGGCATATTTCAGGTATTTCGTGTACTTTTTAATCAACAGAAATTCCCAGGCACATATGTTAAAATATTTGTCTTTCTTTGAAAAAGGAATTATATGCTCAAATGCTCTTGAGTTTGTCATAAACAGAATAAATACAATAATTTTTAATAAGTTCCCTGGCTAATGAATGGAAAGGGGGACATAATTTTTAAAATTCCATCAGCATTTGAGACCACTATGAATGTAGTCAACAAGAATTTCTAAATTGTTATTGGACTTTCTCCATAGATTAACTTCTTCCTAGATAAAAGCTATTGTCATAATAATAAAATTACCTAACTAAATTAAATAGACTAGGTGATTTGTTGTCAAATGAGAAAATGATCAATTACTTAAGAGCAACTTATTTAAAATAATTATGTAGGTAACATAATCTTGACTTACTGTTATTAATTTCCATTGCTGTTGATTATCTTATTAGAATTCTTTAATTAATTGTCACTAAATGGAGTTAGATTTTATTAATTTATAATTATTTACTGTCTACAAACTATTGACAAGATACTATGCCAAACTCAGGGCGTGTGGATGCACAAAAGGATAGAGGAATGAGTGCAAAAGTCTGTAATAAGGGTTTAAAGGGCTTGGAGTACTTTAGGTCTCATGCAGTCACCAGATTTACCCAGCCAAAGGCCCCTCTTAGGACAAAGCCCCACACTGAGAAGAAATTTGCTCAGAATAGAAAAGAAAAAAAGGAAAGAGAAAGTCTAGTTAAAAAGGGGTAACAGAGTTGTAAGACTGCAGAAAGGAAGCCCCCGTATTTTTGAACACAGCCCAAAACACCAGAAGAGAAAAGTCTACAGCTTTTCTGAATTCTACCTCTTTGTAAAATTGCAGGAGAACTAATTTCACATAAAACTGAGCAACAGCAAAGGAACAAGGTAAAACTCGAACAGAAAAGAAGCAAGGTTCAGTCCCATACAAGGTTATTAAAATGATGCAGTGAATGAAGAACAAAATAGCATCCTTATGAACAGTGGAAGAATGCCCCAAATCAGAGGAAAGCTGAAATAACCTTTTCAAACTGAACCAAGTTATTAGGAAATTACATAAATACATATAATAGATATTGTCTTAAAAGAAATAGAAAATAAAAAATGAAGAAAATTCTAAAAAACACAAATAAGAAAATTAAAAAGGGATTTTGAGATAAGCTGTTAGAATCAGAAGTGAGGTAAAGAAGATCCGATATATGTATACTAGGAATGACATAAGGAAAACATCAAAGCAACAGAACAAAGTGAATACTAAAAACTAAACTCAGTACAACTTTCCTGACACAGTATGCTTGTGAAAATTGATGCAAAAATGACCAGCACCAAGATATGTTCTAATAAAATTCCTGGATTCTAAAGAAATGAAAAAAATTCCTTGGGCATCTAGGCAAAAGAGGGCAATTAATTTAAAAAGGGGGAAAAAAACCAATGTTTTCAGGCTTATTCATAATACTTTATGCCAGAAGAACATGAAGTAAGAGATTTCAGATACTCAAGGGGGAAATATATATACAAGAATATATATACACATATACATATATACAATCCCTGTATGTATAATATATCGGGATTGTATATTCCTTATATGTACAATGTAAGAAACTATAATTCCATATAGTCCTTCTATGTGTAATATAAAGATTTTTATTCAGCCAAACTCATTATCAAGAATAAAAGCCCTAAATAAACTGTTACTATGGAAGAACTCTGTGAATATATTTCCCAGGAACTCTTCCTGAGGAATTTACTAGAGAACAAGATTCAAGCAATCAAAATTACTGGGGAAACATCAACCATCAACATAAGGACTGATGGTTGTGCCTGCATGCATGTGTGTGTGTGTGTGTGTGTGTGTGTGTGTGTAGAAGTAAGATAACATGAAGGCTAAGAGAAAGAGGGCATGGTTTGAAATGGCCACATGTGTTAGCAGTGTGGATACATTACAATTATTTTAAAGATTTTGTGGGAGAATGAGTAGAGCATATGAAAACATATTTGAAGTTTTTAGAAATCGTGGGCACAGTGATGGTTTTGTTATTCTGAAATTGTGTAATGTGAGAAAAAGCAAATGAGCAATTATGGAATATTGTAATTATGTCATCTTCTGTGTTCTTGAGAACCAGTGTGGAAGAAAGGGAGAAACAGATGTAAAATAGAAAATGTTAAGTAAAAACCTTGTAGTTCTGAGATACCTCTCCTTCAAAGTAAGAACTGAGAGGACTTAGAAATAATGACTAACTTAGGACCACTGAACATGCCTAGCACCCAATTTATGGTCTTGAAATTTTTAAGAAGCAATGCTTCTTTTAAAAGCTGGCAATTCTTGGTCTGGGGCAGGAAATGTACAAGATGAACCTGAGTAATTTTCCATAGCAGATAGTGAAGAAGGTATTAAGTGGTGTCAGGTTCATGTTATGGAAAGTCAACTTGATGGGATTACCATTGGCCAGGGATGAGATAGTTGTGCTTCAAGAAGGAAATCACTGCATTAGATTAAAACACAGTTAACACATAATATGTGTAAGTTTATGAGTTTATAAATGTTCATTGAAAAAGAAGAATCAAATATTTTAGCTTGCCTTTCCTATTCAAACAATACCACCAGGTAACCAACAGTAGAAGTATTCTAACTAATAAATGAAGGAATGTTTGAATTAAAATATCATTTTTCAATCCCAGTAAATTAATCTAGTTACTGAATGTTAATGACTGCTAAACATTTTGAAAAGAGAGAAAGACATTATAATCTTCCTGATAGAAGTACAAAACACCATCTATGAAGTAATATTACAGAGAGAGAGAAAGAAGGAAGAGGAGAAAGAGGAGGACAGAGGGATGGGGGGGGAAGGAAGGGAAGAGAGTGAAGGAGGAAGGAAAAAAGGAGGAAAAGAGAGGGGGTAGGCAGAGAGGAAATAAGGAAAGAAAGAAGCTGAATTAAATGAAGCCTACAGACCAATTATCAATTCAGAGGAAACAAATTATCAAGGTGCATTATAAACTGCAACACTGGGTACAATCAGCAAAATGAAGACTGGGAAACTCTATAGGTTACATGTCCTGCTTTCTTCAACAAATAAATTGCAAGGAGAAAAGACAGTGGAGGGTGATGGACTAAACAACACATCTTTAAAACAGACAAAATGAACTGTAGTGTTAGAAATGAACCTTGAGTGATAAAGAAAAACAAGAAAGTTGATGATAACTTTGGGAGGCTGAGGTGGGCAGATCACGAGGTCAGGAGATCGAGACCATCCTGGGCAACATGGTGAAAACTCATCTCTACCAAAAATACAAAAATTAGCCAGGCGTGGTGGCAGGTGCCTGTAGTCCCAGCTATCGGGAGGCTGGGGCAGGAGAATCACTTGAACCCAAGAGACAAAAGTTGCAGTGAGCTGAGATTGCACCACTGCACTCCAGCCTGGGTGACAGAGCAAGACTCCAACTCAAAAAAAAGAAAACAAAACAAACAGACAAACAAAAACTATGGTGTCTTTTAGGAAGGAGTGAAGTGTTATGATGAGAATAGATACACAGAGGGCTTTAGGAGGCCCTGGTAAAGTTCTGTGTCTTGGCCTGAACAGTGTTTAAAAAGTTGGTCACTTTACAATTCATTAAGCTTATTCTATGTGATATTTACAATTAAAAGTGTGGGGGTTTTTTGGGTTTTTGTTTGTTTGTTTGTTTGTTTTTCAATGTGGAAGGATTTGGATAGGTCAAGACAAAAAAGTAGGTTGAGCAGTTCAGTGGTGTAGAGATGAGGGAGGGGCTTGGCGGAAACTAAGATCATTCACAGTCGTATGTGGAAGGTGAATAGAGCTGAGGGAGAGGGGCTTGGCGGATCACCGTGACATCATTCACAGTCATATGCGGGAGGTGATTGAGAGATGTCCTGCTTCCTTTTACAATTCCGGCAAAACTCCAACCAAACTTAAATCCAGCTTTCTTTCTACTTTGCCTTTGCAGCTCAGTGTTTGTGCAGAGAAACAGAAGACTCTGCTCACAAGTTTTCCTTTAAATTCATCATCTCTGACCTCAGGGGGCCTGGGTGCTGCTCAGCAGTGATACCAACTGCCTCCACCCTCCCCTTCCTTCATCACTCATACCTTTCTTCTTCCTCAAATCCCAGTACCCCCTCCACCTTTCTGCACCTGGTCCTAAGCACTCAGCCAGGCCTCCTTTTCCTAAGGATGTCTGCCTTCCCTCTGAAGGCCAACGCTCCACACATCCTTTAGATCCCCTCCTCCAACCTACACAAGGACAGAGCTCTTTCTCTGTCCTAAACTGTCCATCTGTGCTTCTCGTCTCAGTCCTGCCTTCAGCATAGTATCATATCATTATTTCTCCATTTTCAAAACTCCTTTACAACCCCAGAGTCCTATCCAATGGCCATCCCCATCTCTGCTCCCTTTTTCAGGCAAACTCCTTTAAAAGAGTGTCCATTCTCACTTCTTTGAATTTCTCTCCTCCGAGTCTTTCTGGACTCCACTCCAAAGACTTTTGGCTCCATGACTCCACTAAATGATTCTTGTCAAGACCGCGATGGCAGCCACACACCCAACTCCAACCACAGCTCATCTGGCAGCCTCCTTGAGATGTGTTCCCTTGGCTTTCGGGACACCTGAGTCCTCCTCAGTTTTCACCTGCCTCATAGGCTACTGCTCCTCAGTCTCCTTTGCTGGTGTTTTCTCACCTTCCCTGCAGAGGTTGGATAATCACATCTAACCTCATAACACGGTCAGAGTGTCATAGATCTAACCTGGTGTCGAGCTTTACGAATAATTTCAAGGATGCAGGTAATCCTGAGACTCAGGCAGGACCTGGGGACGTTCAGGTCGCCTCCTCAGGTCCTTCCTTGGCATGTGGGGCTGTGCTCTAGGCAAGGTTTATGTGTGAAGCTTCTAAGAAATCTATGGAGTAATCACTCACACGCAATCTCTCAATTACATAAACTGTCTCATCATTCATTACTTGATGAAATATCGTCATTGTATCCTCTGATAATTGCACAGCTTATGACACTATCTAGAGAGCCTTACCCCATAAATTCAGAGATTCTAGTTCATTTGCCATCCAAACTCTTAGACCTCTTTTCTAGTAAATGTGCTGTATGTGTATGCCATTCACATGTTTACAAGGAGGCCAGGTCATCTTTTTCCTTCTTTCCTGGGGACAGAAGAATGAGAAAATGGATTAGAGGCTCATGCTAATAACTTCAAAATTTGTATTTGGGACCCATGCCTTTCCCCTAAACTACACTTATTTATTCAATTAGCTACTGAAAATTTTAACATTGCTGTGTAACAGCTGATCAAACTGAACATGAGCACAATAGAAATAATGATTTCATACCTCAACTCCCTACACACACACACACACACACACACACACGCACACATACACACACACGCACACACATACCCCTTTCTTCTTCCACAGTTGTCCCAAACCACCACCTGCCTCCTGTCTTCTCAGGAAACAGGGAAATACACTACACTCATATTTGACTCCTCTTTTTCTCTCACACCATGAATCCATCCTAAATAGATATTCTGCAATTTCTCCCTTTAATTTATACCCAGAATTCAAATGCTGATCCTACCTCCGCACTACCTTCCCGGGTCAAGCCAGTGCCATCTCTTGCATAGATGTTGACATAAGCTCCTGCGGGCTTCTCTGCTTCCTGCCTACACCCTGGCCCCCAGAGGGCACGCCGAACATAGCAGCCAGGTGGATGTCTTTAAAATACTAGTCAAATTATGTCATACCTCAGCTCAGACTTCTGCAGTGGTTCTGGTATCTTCCAGAATAACAGCCAGAGTTCTGAAAGCAGCTATCAGGGAACTGCACATTCTAGATCCTCCCAAACTCTCCAACTTCACCTTCTGTTTTTTCCCTCCTTGTTCACTCTGCCTCCACCCCACTGCCCACCTCGCTGTACCCTGAACAGCCAACCACATCAGCACACTGGGGCTCTGCCCCCTTACAGTGTTATCTGCTTGTCCAGAATGCTTATTCCGCCAGGGATCCGTGTGACTTGCATTTCTAATCTCCTTCAGACATTTGCTTAAAGGCACCTGCTTTGTAAGGCTCTCTAATCACCTCTTTAAAATTGAGATCTTCACCTTCTTTGGAATCTCCCTCTTCCCTGTTGATTTTTCTCTTCCTCACTTAGCACCACTGGAAATAGACATTCTAACCTCCCGGTATTGACTGTTACAGTGCTGTGGGTGAAGGTGGAGAAGTCTATTCATTCACTGCTGTATCCCCAGCACCTCAGTAGAGTCTGGAATGCGGTAGGCTCTCAATAAATGTTGCATTATTTGATTAATCATTGAGCAAACCTATTTGACTTGATCTGAGTTTATATTACAAAAAGATCAAAAATGTAGGGCTGCCGCAAAGAAGACCTTGAAAATGGTCTGATGAGGTTTGGAATTTATTTGTAGGCTGAAGAAAGCATTAAAGGAAACTGAGCAAAACAGTAACAGGAAGAAATGATGTCAGGGACACAGGAAATCATGCTTTAAAAATAAGAGTAATGATAAAGGGAAAATGTGATTCTTTAACATCAGTCTTCTTCTAGCTCATTGATATTGAGTGGGCTGCCAACAATTATGAGGTGGAATGCTGGGCCGATTTTCAAAATAATTATACAACCTTGTTGAATTTCAAACAGAGGCATGAAAATATCTTGCTTTATAAGATTGATAATGACGTATTATAAGTGTTCATCATTTAATGCATAAATATGTTCCTTAAAACATATGTGAAATAAGATTGTTGAAATATATGTTGGTAGAAGCAATCTTATAAAATACAAAGCTTTGGAATATCTATTTTCTGAAGACAAAAAGGCAAAGAGTAAATTCACTTATATATCTTGCCAGTTGAGTTTGATAGAGTTTTTCTACATTGAACCATATTTATCCTCCTCTATCAACCCCCTGGCCCTCTCCCTCCCCCTACACACACACACACACACACACACATGCATTATTTTACTGAAACTGGTTAAGCAAGAAATCGCATACGCTGTCAGCTCCTACCCCTTTGGCTGAAATAAACAGTCAGTTGGAAAGCTCACTCTGCTTTTTGGGTTTCGCAGTACAACCGATACCAGCAGTATGGTGCAGAGGAGTGTGTCCTGCAGATGGGTGGCGTGTTATGCCCCCGCCCTGGCTGTGGAGCGGGGCTGCTGCCGGAGCCTGACCAGAGGAAAGTCACCTGCGAAGGCGGCAACGGCCTGGGCTGTGGGGTGAGTACTGCCCGCACCCCTGGGGCGGTGTGTTCCTGTCCTTGTTTGCTTTTGCGCATGGGCTGGGATTATATTTTTATTTTATTTTCATTTTCCCTTTGGACTCAGACATCTTTGAACTTATGTATAAGAAAATAGATTTTAAATTCCTTTATAGGACTCCAGATTGGAATATGTATGTATTTATTTTGGGGAAAAGAGTTGTATTAAGATTTTCTGCTCTGGTTGCTTATGGAAGTATTTACTTTAAGATGCTGTGAGCCACTAGGCCAGACTTTTAAACTTTTCTCCCAGCACTCAACTGATCCAGAGCAAAAATGTATTCTTTCTTCAGAGTTGCCTTTAAGTAGACAGGAGTGAAGGAGAAAGAATTCTCCATCAGTGACGTCTTAGTGACATTGTTTGCCTAAGTGTTTCAAGAAATAAAATGAAGGTTAATGTGGCAAATTTGAAATGTTATTGTGTCATAAAAATCATTTTAAACAGAGATGAACAAAACTAACGGTGTCTCTTATGGAAGCAGAATAGGAAACGTGGAAAATGTTTGTTCTAAGAGGTCAAACCATGTGACCTGGCTGGCTTTTCGAATGAATCTATGGCTGCAAGCTGATGGCTCAAGGGGGAAAGAAGCATAACTCAAACACAAAAAGGCTTACTTAAATTATAGGTTAAAATGACAAATGAATGATAATCCTGATATTAAATTTCATGCAGCCTGGAAGAGTAAGAAAGTGTATGTGCATATAAAAGTCTATTGAATTTTGATGGGAAACGTTTCTTTTAAAATTGCAACTTCATGAGGAGTTTTGTGCAAGAAGGAGCATAGATAGCAGAGGTATATTTGCCAGGCCTGATTTGGGGCCGAGTGCTATAAGTCATCTAGAAATAAATTAGCATTCATTCCCCTTAGTAAAGCTTCCTGTGTGTCATGCAGCGGGGCTCACAAAACCCTGGGTTGAACAATGGAGTAGAGGAAGTGGAAGTTGAAAAATAATGAGATGCCATGGTGCCTAAGTGGAAAGATATACCTCTGGATTCATAATCGTGATTGCATTCAAATGAAAACTCAAGTGATGTTTACTCTCCCTGGAGATGATGGAAATCAGGACACACTCTCCAGTCTTAGCCATCATCATGTGCTGAATTATCTGCACTGATTGTGTGTGGCCTCAGCAGGTTGCCAACCTCTGGGATCAGAATGCTAGCAGAATGCTAGCATCTTTTAAAATGAGCTTTTAACGAATTGTTTTTAACTACTGGCTAAATTGTGTGCTTCTGCCTGCTCATTGCCTACTGTGGTTCCATCCTCTAAAGCTGGATTTTAAGATTGTAACTTTCCTTAGGAGGTAGAGAATTCCGCTGGCCAATCTTTTGCATTTGGTTGTTGACCTTGCTTTAAGAATGTTGAAGGGTTTATGTAATGCAAAATCTTGAATATCTTTATGTTCCCTTTGTTATACAAGTAAATTGTAAGTAAATAACATACATATATGAGCTCCAAATCATGGCAAATTATTTTAGAAGTGAATCAAAATGCTGTAATATATTTGGATTAAAGGAGTTTGCAGGCACACTTGACTTAAAGGAGGATAGCTATGTTCTCAAGGTTTCTTTGTCCTTTGGCAATTCTAGGTAATGTATTCTTACTTTATTTTAATTTGTTTTGATGTGTTGGTTTTGGAGGTGTGTTTGCTGGATTGTGTATTAATTATCTATGACTGCATAGCCACTCCAAATTCTAACAATTTAACATAATAGAAATATATCATCTCACAGAGGTTCTGAGGGTCGGGAATCACCCGTGAGTGGCTTCACTGGGTAGTTCTGGCTCAGGGTTCCTTCTGAGTTTGCCATTTAGCTGGGTTGCAGTTATCTAGAGGCTTAACTGGGGCTGGAAGATTCACTTCCAAGGTGGCTCATGCACATGACTGTTGGCAAAAAAAGTCCTCAGTTCCTCACCGGCTGTTGTCAGAAGGTCACTGTTCCTTACCACGTGGCCCTTGTCTTAGGCTGTTTGTCCCCATGAAGGCAGCTGGCTTCCCCCAGAGCAGGCAGTCCAAAAGAGAGAACAGGGAGAGGAAAACACAGTGCCTTGTAGAACCAAATCTCCAAAGCTGCACCCGTCACTCTCATGTTATTCATTAGAAGTGAGATACTGGACCGAGCTCACTCTCAAAGGAAAGGGAGTTGGGCTCCATCTTAAAGAGGGTCAAAGAATTTATGGACATATTTTAAACCACCACAGTTTGCAATCTGAAGAAGCTGAAAAAAGAGCAGAAAAGTGATTTTCTAAAGGATGCACTGAACTGTATGCCTTCCTTTCCCTCCTTCCCTTTTTGCCCCAGTCTCCATATTCTTTTGCAAGCTTATGTCCATTTCCATTGCTTTGGCTTCTCAGCAGAGACAAATTGACCCCATCATTGCCCTTTGTCTTCACATCCCAAACTTTCACTGAAGGATATTCACCTAACTTGAATGCTAAAGGAATTCCACAGTGATCAAAAAAGGAGATTGCGCTGAATGTGTGAAGTTCAAACTCTGGCTTCACAAACTACTAGTGGTCTTCATCTTTCTCAGTTTCCTTATCTCTAAAATAGGATATATATGAGCAACTCTGTATAAGACTATTGTGAATACTAAATGAGATAATAAGTGTGAAATACATAGAATAGTTGCTGGCATAGAGTAAGTGCAGATTTATTTAATATTTAATCAAAAGCTTAATGAATATTTATCCAAAGCTCACCCAAAAGATGCAACATTCAAGGAAGATTGCTTATGTGGCATTCATTGGATATACTCTTCCAAATAGTCTAGAATCAAGGATGTAGCCAGATTTACAGCAGGAAATTGGGCACCTAGACCTTACTATTTTTAGCCTTCAAATAATTGCTTTTCCTAAATACTACTTTGCCATGATACCATTTGTTTATAGTGTGATTGTTACACAGGAAATGTGATGCTTGTGGTTCAGGACATGCCAACAGACTTCTCCACAAGGAACCATGCTGACTATTCAAGTCTGATTTGAATACCAAGCACACTTATGCTTGTCCTGAGGAAAGTTGCCTTTAAGGATGTTAAACCAACTGATAAGGTTTGCCTCTGAAGGTTGACTGCTAGAAAATCTAAAGCTACATCTGTGGGCTCTGGATAGCATATAGAGAGGTCATAAATACAATGGATTTGGAAACTGGTTTCCTGGCTTTACTTGTTTCCTTCTTTCTCTTCCCCTTTTCCTGATGCATGTTGTTTTGCTGTGGTTTGTACATCCTTGTAAGCTGTTCATCTTTTATGGGTTTAAGGAGTATAATGGAAAGCCATTGTCTGGAAGAAATTGTGGTTAGATTATGTCATTTCAGAAGTAGAACATGGCCCAATACGTAAAAGTTAGAAGAAGATGAATCTCCTTTTTCTCTTTGCTCTAACAGTATGGACAACGAAGAACAAAATAAGCTGCCTCGGGGAGAAGTGAATGTCTCATTCAATACATCGTTCAAGGAAAAGTCATTGGTAGCAAAGCTGTAGAAGGATTATAGAGTTCTAGATGTGCAAAAAGCCCTAGACATCATTAACTCCAGTGATTCTCCATGTGGTTCACAGATTTATTGTGAGATGCCTGTGAATTCACCCGTGCTTAATGTTTTTCCTTCAACTATCAAGATTGAAAAAGTACAACTCTTACTATGTGGGTATTCAAGAAATGTTTGCTGTTACCAAAAAAAAAAAAATCATGTGTAAAAAAAGTTGAAACCCAAATTCTCTGCCATTTGTGAGATTTAAAATTTTTTGGAACTAGACACCCCATGTGTTGAGCCCTAGGCTCCAGAGGATTCAAATCTTCTGGCCGTTTCACCCACCACCGTGTGCCTGGGTGGTCTTCCACAAAGCAGTGGTTTCTATTGTATATCCTTTCCATCTGAAGACTTCTGTGTCTTTAGTTGAACTTTGGTAAAATAGGTGCTATAGTTAGTATTTATGAGTCTTTTGTTCACACATATGGGAATGTCCATTGGAAAATCAGATTCCAGACACTTTGCTCTACTGTGTCACAGGCTTATCTGTTCCCTCAGGAGCAATGTACCTTAACTAATAAATGAAGACAGGGATTTCCATTTAAATGATGATGTCAGTCCACCTAGGAAAGGCCTGATAAATGTGGGATGGATCCAGCAAATTTATTACCAGTATAAAGAATTATTTGAAAGTATCACCTCCCAGGATTCAAGCTGCAGTGTTACACTGGTTTCCTGTGTTTATATTCCTGTCCTAAGCCTTTTCATTCTTCTTGGTAAATCATGTATTTGATGTTTAACATTCATCGAATATATGAATGAATGAATGAATGAATGAATAGAATAAATGATTGCATGAATCTTAATAATCTAGGAGTAATATCAATAAACTATTACTTTTATTTTCCAATATTAATCATCATTTATCCCAGTATTAGAACTGCTTACCTTGCCCCAACAAAGACCTCTTTGAAAAATATTTAAGCACCTTTATATACTTATACAATATACAGTGTTGTAATAGCACACATAGTATATAATTCAGAAAACCAAAATAACACTATGTTCAGGGATCCACAAAAAGTCCATTTGAAACCTGAAAGTATTGCAGAATTTACAGAATTGATGCGCTCTATCAAAGGCTACATACAAGGCCAAGTAAAGAGTACCTTCTGATATGTAAAATGTGCTACCCTTGGGAGCACTGAGATTTTGGTTTTGACTCAGCACAGAATATTTGTACATAGATAGAACGCAACAGAGAATGTATTTTGGTATCAAATACTAGTCTAGCCTCACTCTACTAACCCTAGATCCTACTTTTACTACTGCTCATAAAAAAAATTAATTGATTTCCTGAAGAATTCACGTTATGCATTATTCTTTTTTTCTGGCCTTATTGCTAGTCATCACAACTATCTCACAAACTTTTATGACTCTGATGCAAAATGTTGACGTGTTTAGTACTGGAAAACAGCAACAAAATATGGAATACATTATACTCACTGACCCGGGAATGCAGAAAGCTATGGCAATCAGACCTTCTGAGTTATCTGTAAATAAAACATCTTTATCTTATTTGGTGTTGTCTCAGAGTATTATATGTCTGGGAGATAATTTATTAAAATAATGCTTCAAGTTGGATGAGGAATTTTCTGTTTTTAATTAGAAATCCAGAAACAAAATTTAGCAACTGCTGAAAAATACACATTTAAATGAAAAGAGAATTTCAAAAACCTTATTAGTGACCATAAGTTAAGGAAATGCGATGAATTTCTTAAGTCCTCTAACAGTCACTCTCTCCTTAAACAAACACCGTGCTGTGTTGTTCAGAGGCAGATTTATCAGGGACCTAATGAGGCCTTCGCCTGGGGCTTCTCGCTTGCATGGGTCCTTTCCAAAGCCTCTTGCCATGTTCACTTTCTTGCATTGATTTTCTTAAAAAGAATTTCAAAAATTATAAAAATGAAGTTGTAAAGCCTCCCTCAAATGTGGTTCTAGGCCTGTGCAAGTATGGGATATGACCTACTTCGTGCAAAGAAATGTGTATATGTTTTTGGTTAAACTTGTTATTTTGAACGACTTATAACAACAGCGTTGAAATATTGTTGGAGGTTTTAGTGAAATGAGAGTCTGAACCTCATTTTCAGCCTTTAAGTAGGAAAGGAGTCTATGAAGATAAATTATGATGATACCTACCTTTTTACTCAAAGATTTAACTAATTATTGAGTTTAAACTCCAAATTAACACAAATAGATATCAAGCTGTTTTTTCAATAGGTGGAGCTTGGAAAGAGAAAACGTGTAGATGATCAATATTTAATAATAAAAGGAAAAAAGAAAATGGTTACTTTTCTTATTCTTTAAGCCAATTTTAATTTATTTTTGTAAAAATATGTAATTTAATTAAATTATGCTTAGGTATTTTTTAAACCATATTGAGATTTTTTAAGACTAGAGATTAAAATCTAGTCTCCAAATGTATGTGGTTTACATCATGATGTTTTCAGGGAGACACCAGAAAGAACAGGTGTTTCTCAGGATGACTAACTGTGGGTTCATGAGGCTTCACTCCAGCTGTCCCCATGCAAGTTTGCCTCAACCGCCTGGACACTCCAGCACGTAGAGAGTGGAATCAAATCTTGTTGGTACTTTAGGCTTTGATATACAAGATGTTCTTCATCAAAGAGCATTTTTAAAAAGAAAGTCGATGTTATGAAATGTCAAAAAATATGCATTCCATGTTTATTTGACATATGTCCAAAAATCTAATTTAAACTCTAAGATCAGCTCATTTGCAGATTGGAAATAAGTCTCGCTAGACTTTCTGCCTGTGAGACAGCTTGAAGTGGAAAGATAGAAAGCTTCGGAGAGTATTTATTTTAGTTAAAGAAACTGTTCACAAATGTACAAACAAGTTCTGCATACCATTCCTCTGGAAAGCATCTATCAGTTGGCAGACATTCCTAGAAAGTGTTCTGTGATTTTGAGGTACAGTTGATCTTTGATGAGCAACTGGGAGTTGAGGGGTGCCAAGCCTTCCTGCAACCAAAAGTCAGCAGATAGCTTAAACTCAACTACAACTGGCCACTGTTGACGGGAAGCCTTATCAATAATATAAATGGCTAATGAGCAGGAATTTGTATGTCACATGTATTATAACTATATTCTTACGATAAAATAAGCTAGAGAAAAGAAAACGTTATTAAGAAAGTCATAAGGAAGAGAAAATGTATTTTCTATTTATTAAATGGAAGTAGATCATCATAAAGGTCTTCACCCTCATCGTCTTCATGTTGAGTAGGCTAAGGAGGAAGAGGAAGGGGTGGTCTTGCTGTTACAGAGGTGACCGAGGCAGAAGAAAATCAACATATAAGTGGACTTACATTCTAACGCATGTTGTTCAAGGCTCAGCTGCATATAGAAAAGTGTATTTTTTTTAACCCAACACAGACCACTAGCCATTCTCATTGTCTTTAACCAGTTTTTGTTGAGATAAAAGTAAATATGAAATAATTATACTCTTTTTTTTTTTCTTTTGAAGACAGAGTCTCGCTGTGTCACCTAGGCTGGAGTACAATGGCACCATCTCAACTCACTGCCACTTCCACCTCCCAGGTTCAAGCGATTCTCCTGCCTCAGCCTCCCGAGTAGCTGGGATTACAGGCACCTGCCACTACGCCCAGCTAATTTTTGTATTTTTAGTAAAGACAGGGTTTCACTATGTTAGTCAGGCTGTTCTCGAACTCCTGACCTCAGGCAATCTACTTGCCCCAGCCTCCCAAAGGGCTGGGATTACAGGCGTGAGCCACCGCACCTGGCCAATAATTATACTCTTTCAAAATCGTAAGATCCATCTTTTTGAATAATGTGTTAGAAAATCAGTTTTGTGGTAAATCTATTGGAAAACACTTCTTTAGCTTTACAAGCTGCAGAGAGCTCAGAACAGTCCTGAAAACAGGCTTCTTGTGAAGATCACATTGTTTCTGTGCATTTATTTTGGTCATGCTCTGACTCTGTATAGGGCTGCGTGTCTAACATGGCAGCCTTTAGCCACATATGGCTATTTAAAAGTAAGTATAATTAAAAAGTCAGTTCCTCAGTGACAGTAACCACATTCCAAGCACTCATATATGACAAGTGGCTACTGTATTGAACAGTGCAGATACAGCCCATTTTCATCACTGCAGAAAGTTCTATTGGACAGTTCTGGTCTGGAAAAAGGCCGGGACGTCTGTCCAAGGAGTAACATTTGCAAACTCAAGGTTTCCTGTGTTTTCAACATCAGCACTTTGAGCTATTCAGCTGTAGTTGAGGGGGAAAAAAAAACTTTACCAAAATACAGCAAATTCTTGACTCTAAAAATATAAAGCAGCATTTTCCAGAGTAGGGGTCATGCAATCCAGGTTCCAACAGATGTTGCCAGGACCATGGCAGGAGTTGGGGTACAGAGAGATGGAGCAGAGATCTACAATCCAATAGTTGGAGGCACTGGGTAAGCCAGATTAAACCAATTTCTTTCCTACAGGACTTAAAGCTTTCAATATGCAAACACGCATTGCTTGAACAAGCAGAACATCACACTCAGCATTTCCGCAACTCTATAGAGCAAGAACTACCTTTTGTGTGGTACATTTTGTAAGACAGGTGTTTTATGAAGCTACTTGGGATTCAGATGGCTTGCTTTATTTTTTTAATGCATAGCGCTGAGTTGCATACTGCTAGTCACAATGAGAAGGTGATACCCAAAAATCAGAGCCATTAGGCCCACAATAGTTCTTTTTTGTAGAGAACTAATGAAAGCATGACTTTTAAAATTATATGGTATATTTGGCTCAAATGTATTTTTGAGACAACAATATATTTTTACAGTAAAATCTTTTTCTTTCTAATACTGCCATTGATATATATTTTTATGGATTTAAGATCAATTAGAGAAGATGGGATGAAATTTTGTGATCATGTGTGCTTAGTAACTCTCCTTCCAAGGATCCCTATTAAATGAGCATGAGAATAACTTATATAACAATAAATGATAAATAAAATATTTTCATAGGGCAAGTGTCACCATGTGTCAATCTCATAAAATGTTAACTGCATGGGGCATTATGATAATAACAAAAAAAAGACATGTAGATGTGTTTTTATTTTCCATGTGTGAAGAAGTGCTTCTGCAAACAGCGAGAACAATATCCTAAGGAGGTAGTGCTTGGGTCCAGCTCAGCTGGGGCAGATCTGGGGGCAGCTTGCATCTCCCTAAACCCCAGCATTCTGAATGGTGATCTTGCCCTTTCCAGCACTATTTTGTAGTAGATAAAAATATGGAAACGATCAACTTTTCCATAGTATTACAGCAGCTAAGTATGTTCTTGACATAATTATACAGCAGAATACAATACTCTATTACGAGGAGTGAGGTCAATCGGTGTCCTGATACAGAACCACTTTTAATACGCAGAATGAACTAAAGACAGCATGAAAAGGGGACCCATGCACATGAGTGTGTAAGATTTTTTCTGGAAAGAAGCAAAGACAGCCCGGGAACAGTGGCTGCCTTTGGGTAGAGGAAGTGATGATGTGAGGGAGGAAGCTTTTTTTTTTCAGTTTATAACCTTCTAGAATGTTTGAGGTTTCTGAACACGTAGATTGATGGTTACTTTTTTATAACATGAGGGACTGAGTTTATGAATTACTTTTTTCTTAATTAAACTTAGTAATGTTACATGTTAAAAATAAAAGTAATGTGACCGATAATTAAATTAGGTAGAATTTTACACCTTTTTAGACATAATGTTTCTTTGAGGTTAGACTAGGGAGAAGGCGGCCAAGAATGCCTGCTTCTTTCTCTAATCAAAGTCGCCTGTTACTCTCTTTCAGATAGATAATATATTGTTCCTGACACACATCACATTTTTCTTCACAAAGCCATGTTGGTTATTGACCAGAGTTAAAGGACAGTCTGGGAATTTGATGCCAAGTGGTTTTTTCCCAATTCCTCTCAAGGTATTAGTGCTAAACCGGCAGGGCTGTAATTTGGAGGAAGTCTGTGTTCGCTCTTCCTGTGGCCACCTCCCCATGTGGATGCACCCAGTCCACTTGCAGAATGTGACGTATCCCTAAATAATTCTTACACATTATCAAATGCAAGCTTTTGATTGTGTCCTTCTTAGAATTTGAGGCCAGCCGCGGTGTAATCCCAGCACTTTGGGAGGCTAAGGCGGGCAGATCACAAGGTCAGGAGATCGAGATCATCCTGGCTAACATGGTGAAACCCCGTCTCTAATAAAAATATGAAAAATTAGCTGGGTGTGGTGGCGGGCGCCTGTAGTCCCAGCTACTCGGGAGGCTGAGGCAGGAGAATGGCGTAAACCCGGGAGGCGGAGCTTGCAGTGAGCTGAGATCCGGCCACTGCGCTCCAGCCTGGGTGACAGAGCTAGACTCCATCTAAAAAAAAAAAGAACTTGAAGCATTGTTCTTTTTGTGTACACACCTGCATTTTGACATGCCCTGATTATTTGAAGGAAATAGAAGAAATAGTCCAGTGAACTTGTAAGTTAGTCATTTGCATCAGAAATAAGATGGAATTTTATTTGCTGGAGTTTTAAAGAATGTAGAGCTTGGAATGGATGTGTCCTAAAAGAGAAATTTCCCAGTGATTAATCAACCTTGTTTAGACCATTCATTTAAATGGTTTTACATGTAAATAGGAAGTACATAGAAAAGTTATGTATTCAGAAGATAGCTGCTATTTGGAACGAAAGAAATCTAAATCAAAGTAGACTTCTCAAAAACTCTTTTATGTGGTGACATGGCTGGGCTTTGTATAAGCAGTATTGTATTGCTGTAAAGCTCAGAAGCTGCTTAATCAATAAGAAAAGTTGAAGTAGAAAGATAGGATTAAAGAGATAAGATCTTTGTTAGACTAAATCTATTGACCCAGAACTTCCTGTAATGGGATGGATGGGAACTGTTTCACCTTGTTAATGTAACAGAGGTTTTCCATCTCAAAATTGCTGTGTGGAGACTATGTCACTGTGTCTATTTTTAGTTTCTTGGTCTGAAGAAACCACAGATTGTTTTTGCAAGACCTCAGAAAAGCACAAAACTTCCATTGTAAACACGATTTAGATAAAACACTTACTGGGTATGCTTTTAATATTCTGAGCATCATGTTAAACATCATTGATGTATAATCAGAAATCTGCAGGGACACAAGCTACGTCGGAATGTGAATAAAATAGCCAGCGTGAAACCAACTCTATAGGCTATTTACCTTCCCTGTACAAACAGAACTGCTTGCTGATAGAGCGTGACCCCCAGCACCTGGCTGTCAGCCAGCAGGGGCAAGTTTCTGTCAGGTCATAGTTAGAATCTGTGTGTGCACAGCAGACAGACTGTAGACTAAAATGTCAGTTTCCCTCCTGACGTCAATCTCCCGCTTTCTCTTGCTAACAGAACATATTTTTTTCTTTTTTTCAAGTGTGCACCGCTTTGGGAAATGACCTCATTTTCCAGGTCAGTAGTGAGTTCTGAGTAGTCTAAACCAGTCTTGCTAAGCCTGTGACCCTTACTAGTGATCAGGTTTGAGAAGATCCAGGCCCTTCTAGAGTTCATTGCACTACTGAGTGCATCAGCTCTGAAGCCACTCCATTGTTGGACTGCGTGTTATGGGATATGATACATTTCCTTTCTATTTAAGCCAGTTAAATTGGAGCTTTCTGTTTCTCCAATCAAAATCTCTTAATGGGCACACAGGCATTTATTTCTCTTAATAATGACCAAAGGAATTAATTTACTAAGGACTTTGGGCAGATATTGGGGAAAAAAAATTATTATTTGATCAGAGCTTTTTAGTAGCAAACAAAATCACCTCCAGACTATTATATTCCATAATATTTTTGTGTCCACTGTAATGGTAATCAACAATTTAAAAAAATATTTTTGTTCTTCTCTGGCTAAATGGATTGTGGTAGCCTCCTTTATATTATTCTGACACTAGTTCCATGGGGTGTGGCCAATTCCTAGGGCTGCAGTGACATAAGTGGATGGGAGTTGATTTCTCTCTCTCATAAAATTATGTCTGGAGCTGGGATGCTCCACTCCACCAAGCCTTTAGTTGCCTTCATCTACATGGTGTAAGGTGGCTCAGCCCCAGGTCCACATTTCAACCAGAAACAAAGGGGAAAGAGAAGAGGACATTCCCAGTCTCTTTAAAGGTCAAATCTGGAAGTAGCACACAACATTGTACTCATATTCTGACAGAGAAAAGTTACTTGTGAGGCTACGTGGCCAGCCCCCAAAGCAGTTGGTAAATATCTTTATTCTGGGTGCGATGTGCCCAACTAGAAACTGTTCCTAAGAAGAAAAGGGCGAATGGATGATGAGCAGACAAATGTCAGTCTCTGCCTCATCTGGTGTCTTTTCTGTCTCCTTTTATCATTACTCAAATACCATTCACTTGCCTTCAGTCTCAGAGTTTCATATTTTCATGCAGGAAAAGAAAAAAGTCTTCTGGCAAGAAGCTATTTCTTTTTTATTTTTAACAGAATTGAGTATTTCCTTGGTGATCTTTTTTTTAACAATATATATTTTTCACTTTCTATATTCCCAGGCATGAGAAATTAGACATCTAACTCTCAATAATACCCATAAAATTGTATTCACCCCTTCTATTAAAAGGTGTTGCCACAATAACCTTCTGAAGTTGTGCAGATAAATAGAGTTCGCATTCAGTATTGCCATAAACTGAAAGCAGAGGCACAATTCTAGAAAATTCTCTAGTTGGATTGATGTTTACACCTGCTGATTATTTTGTTCTCATGTCACATACAAAGGCACTACTAAACCATGTAGAACCACATGTCCCACAGACTAAAGCTTTTGGAGTTACAAATTGAATATGATATTTCACGTAGCACTTAGAGTAATATCAGCTTCTGATTTACATTTCTAACAGAAGTCCTAGGAGGTTTAGCTTTTATTCTTCTACCACAATCACTAAAATCATGCTGTTTTTAGCAACTAAGCTATTCTTGGAAGAAACATTCACCAAGGGGAAAAATTCAGTATATTCTTTCTTATATTGAAAATAGATCAGTAATACTTGTAGGGGAAAATTGTTTATTCTACATGCATGAATTGGTTATCCAGTATGTATATGGCTCTCTGCTAGATGCTACAGGCACACAGAGATGATGCCACAGCCACCGTGCTGGAGAAACACGTCATCTAATGGGAAGACAAGACATGTCTGTGTGAAACAGCATAGCCACGTGGCAACATGTAATTGTGCCGGGGAATGTCCCACAGAAATCCAGGATGCTTAAGGGGCTTCAAACCCAGTTCCCGCATCGCCGTGAACACACCTCATAGTCATGTGTGTCACATTGCTTGTGTGCATACCACTTGCCCACATGTGGAGCTGCTGTGGGGCTGCTGGTGGGGTGAGCAGGAGCTGCCTTCTATTCATTTTTGTATCCTCAGCAATGACCCCTGCATTCAGCACACTCGTTGTGTCATGAATGATGCCGTGAGAAAGGAAAAGGTTTGGAATCCAGAATGGGGAGCTTCATTAAGCGCACTGAGGGATGGAAAAATTTGGCCTGAAGTGGTGACTGAAATATTTCAGGCAGAAGATTCTACACCAGAGTGAAGGGACAGAAAGCCGGGCAGCTGCAGAGAACACGGCCAGGGAGGCATGAGTAGGCGATGGGGAGGAGTCGTGGGCTCATGATGCCTGATCAAGAACAGGAGAGGGAAAGGGAGTCCGGCCCTGTGGGCTAAGGATTGGGGACTTCATCCTGCAGACCACGGAGGCCAGGCAAGGGCTTCCTGGGGAAGTGACATGATCAGATCTTTTGGAAAAAGTAATCTAGTGTGAGGGTGAGGAGGACGGGTGGAAAGGGGGTTCACTGAAAGTCACAGAGACCACTGTGACGGTGAGTATCTTGTGTGAATATACAGCCTTCCGACCTTATAAAACAGGAATCGCTATTTATCTTTTCTCCTTCTACTAATGAAGCAAAATTGGTAGTCCCGAGGAAGTCCCAAGGGTTCCTTATCTCAGGCCAAGAAAATTAAGTACACAGACAAGTGGGTGGGTTAAGGAGTGGAAAGTTTAATAGGCAGAAGAAAGGAGAGAGGAGAGCAGCTCCTTGCAAGAGTGAGAGATGTCTGAAAAAAAGGTCAAGGTGGCAGATCACAGCAGATTTTATAGGCAGCCTTGAGGAGGCAGTGTCTGATTTATGTAGGGCTCACAGATTGGTTTGACCAGGTGTGACATTTACATAGCATGCAGAGAAGGCTCTTGGCCCCACCCTAATCTTATTATGCAAATGGCCTTTCCACTTGATGGGGCCATCTTGTCTGCTCCTGACTGTACACGTGGCTGGCAAAAAGAGAAGATGGAGCTGCCATTTCGAACATGGCTAGTCCTAGGGACTATATTCCTATGGGCACAACTGCCAGCATGTACCCGTGCAAGCTTCCAGCATGCTTGTTTGTGTCTGCAGCTCGATTTTACAGGCTGCTCTTTGTTGGAAAAGAAAATTATTTGGGGGCTGCTTTTCGTTAAAAGCAAAACCTTACCGAGGACTTCCGCACCCCCACTGTCTGCCTAAGTAATTTCTTTTTAACTCCTATATCACTAGTTTTCAGAAATTATTTTAAGAATCTTAGGTTTGTAATATCATATGCATTTAAGGCTGAAACCTTGGGGATGTGGAAGATTTGGATCATTATTTTATTTTAGAGATTATTTAGAAATTGAATTCCTAACCACTCTCTGTATAATACGTAATAGCTAGTATGGTACACTATAGAATATTTATACTCACCCATCTTTATTATGCTACATAATTTGCTGCCTTTCATTTTTTAATCTAAAAATATGAGTTTAATATTTAAAAGTCTTAAATAGCAAATTTTCCTTACTGTTTCCTCAGCACCCACCATGGTATCCAACACACATATAATTTTATAAGAGGGTTTCATATTGAAAAGTCCCACGAGTGACAAGATTTGCAGATTTATAAGAGACTTTCTACCAATATTTGAGAAGTGATGGCAGGTGTAAGGGGTGGAAGGTGACAGCCACCCTTCTTGACTCAGATATCCCAGCATCCACGTGCATGCACCAGTGAACGTGAAAAAGTGAAAGACAGGAAAGACCTTCTGACCATGACATTCCAGCCATGTTACCACGTGAGCATCTTCCCACTCTCCTAACCCATGGTTTCTATTTAGCAAGGATGTTTTCTTCTGAATTAATTTATTTCAAAAATACAAACAAAAGCAAGTAAAAAAAACCCACAAAGCTAATTATAACCCACAAAGCTAATATAACAACCCTAGATATTTTCAGTGTCTCTAGAGCATTTAACATTAGTTCACTGGGAATCACAGCCCACCCTGGAACAGACAGAGTATGTAGTAAAGTCCTGAGTAGGGAGCTGGCTCCAGACTCAGACACACACACTCACACACACACTACATATGCACACCCACGCTCACACACACACACCCATATACACACACCTGTTTCACAAACTAGATCCAGAAATAAATTTCTTACCATTCTACCTATGAAAAAGTTATTTTTTTACTTAAGTGAACCCTGAAACTTGTGCATTTGAATTTTAATCCAGTTAGTTTTACACAGATCCCAAAGTCTCTAGGCCAAATTTTTCTGCAAGGAGAAGCATTTTGTACTTGTAGATACATAGATAGATTATATATATATATATATATATATATATATATATATATATATATATATACACATACACGTGTGTGTGTGTGTGTGTGTGTGCACGCGCGTGGAGAGAGAGAGGATAGATAGATAGATAGATAGATAGATAGATAGATAGATAGATTTTTAATAGAGCGAATTATAGTGAAAATTTTAAATTGAAATTAGTTTTTTGTTTCAGGGAAGGGTGTGAAGGTGAAGATTTGCAAATGTTTACCTCAAACCCCTTCTTTATTAAACACTTTTGGCGTCTAATTTCCTTGTAGTGCCTGTATCTCTGGTGTTTGCAAAGACTTTTTCTATGTATCCCTAAAAGTGGGGTACATTGTAACAGTTCCAAAACATTCCTCAAAGCTGTTCTTTTATAATCTCATCCTTCTCATCCCTGAGCACCTCCATTTCCCAAGCCTGGATAACAGACGCAGGTAATCCACCTGCGTGTCCGATATTCAGATTTACAATTCCCTTGCTGGTAAGACTGACATGATTTTTTTCAGAGCACCCTGACTCTTTCCAAGGGAGAGGTGACCTAAAGCAGCAGGGACAGTGCTCCTAAATAGCCTTACACATTTGCAGTGTATATGTCTATGACCACTCACACGTACAAGCCCCCTAAAGAGAAAATCTTCTCCTTTTCACCTATTTTGGATTCTGCCCAGGTTCCATTCTTTGGGGTGGTCTTACTGGGCCACCTACCTTAGGACACTTTTAACTCATTTAGTTGAGTTCTTCCAACACTGGGTCATTAAAATGTGGGAGTGTATCGGTTTCCTCAGCAATGTTGCTGGGCGAGAGTCGGGGGTGGCATTTGCACAATTAATTTTATTTTTTTTGGAGATGGAGTCTGCCTCTGTCACCCAGGCTGGAGTGCAGTGGCATGATCTCAGCTCACTGCAAGGTCCACCTCCCAGGTTCATGGCATTCTCCTGCCTCAGCCTCTCAGGTAGCTGGGACTACAGGTGCCCGACACCACGCCCAGCTAATTTTTTGTATTTTTGGTAGAGATGGGGTTTCACCATGTTAGCCAGGATGGTCTCAATCTCCTGACCTCATGATCCGCCCACCTCGGCCTCCCAAAGTTCTGGGATTACAGGCATGAGCCACCACACCCGGCCTTGCACAATTATTTTTAAGGCTGGACAAATGATGGAACTTCTGGAACTTGCATTCAGGTAAAATAAACATTATTATCAGGTGGTGGGATGCTATGTTCTGTTTGAAGCAATAAAATATCCTGTAGGTAGTTGAAAATAGGAAACTGAAATTTGATGTGTTAGGATTTTGGTAAAGATTTGAATTATCGTTAGAAAGGAATTGTTGAAGCTCTCCAATAATTGGTCTGTTCTCTGAAGTAGAGCAGATTGACAGCCTTTTCTCTTAAAAGAAGCAAGCGTTGGGCCAGGTGTGGTGGCTCACTCCTGTAATCCCAGCACTTTGGGAGGCCGAGGCGGGCGGATCACGAGGTCAGGAGATTGATACCATCCTGGCTAACATGGTGAAACTCCATCTCTACTAAAAAATGAAAAAATTAGCCAGGCGTGGTGGCGGGCACCTATAGTCCCAGCTACTCGGGAGGCTGAGGCAGGAGAAGCGCTGAACCTTGGAGGTGGAAGTTGCAGTGAGCCAAGATCGTGCCATTGCACTCCAGCCTGGGCAACAAGAGTGAAACTCCATCTCAAAAAAAAAAAAGAGAGAGAGAGAGAAAAAAGACACAAGCCTTACAGGTCTTCGTAGACATGGAATGAGGCTGCTCCAATTCCTGCTGGTCTCTAGAAAGGCTAAGAAAATGGAAGGGACAATTTCTTCTAAAAGTAGGATTTTTCAAACCAGGATACCTGATATGGAAGATGATACCCAGTGCCACAGGAAAAGGTGCATTTCCCTAGACACTGGGGCAGGACTGGGTGGGGAGTGATATTTTTATGTTGAACCAAACACGTGAATCTTCAAAAAATGTCTGAATTTACAGCCCTTCCTTTGGGCTATGACCTCCAGACATTCCAAGTAGTTTTTGTTCTCTTTCCTGTGCTGTCCAGGACCACCTGTGAGGGAGAGTTTGAGAAGTGTCCATTTAAGTGATGGCAAGAAGCTCGTGTGCACAGTCATGGCCCAGTGAAAAAAAAAGTTGGCTAAAACATCAGAGTGGTGTGAAATGAATAAAGGGTTTTTTTTTGTTTTTTTGATGCTTCTTACGTAAAATGCTTTTGCTGCTCTGTTGTTTTTATAACATGCTCAATAAGTTTCACTGGTCTACAAAGTAGATTAATGTTCCTGTATTATTTTATTTATATACCATGGAAAAGGAACTGGTCCCACAAGGATTGATGTTAATTTGTGTCAAATTATATTTTTCTTCATCATCAAAATGTGAGCAATTAAATCTCCACTTCTCAAATGTGAGAAATATATGAAAGAATGTTTAACCCATGAAAAAATTTCCCGCCAGAGATAAAAATCAGTTGTACAAATAATGTTTATAAATCTTTTTTGATTTCGAAAATATTTTTATATCTTATTTTGCGGAAGACAACTTATCTGTAGGACAGCCTCTTCCAACACGGCCTCACTTAAACTGAGCTGCTGTAATTCTATGAATGGGCTGGGAACCTTCATCCAAATATGGAGGTTTAAATGTTTTATTACTGGAAACTGAAACTGTGTGAGTTTAAAGAGAAACCAGCCATCTCTCTGTCCCAGTGCTGTGAGATCATAAGTAAGCCATTTACCTTTCCTATGCCACTGTTTTCTGTTCCTCTGCAAAAGGAGGCGCCTTCCATCTCTAAGACTCGGAGCTGTCTTGCATTCTGGTATTGATATTACCAGAGCAGATGGGCTAATGTGTGACTTGCCTCACTAAACCTGTGAACTTGGTGCTCACTGTGGCCCCAGGTGAGGTAGCTGGAGGGACACAGCCATCAACCACAACCAGGTGTCAAAATCATCCCCATCCTTGTCTTCTCACCTTCCCTGGGCATCTACTTTCAGCAATCACTCATCAAGTCGGATATTGGAAGATGAGACTCTTGCCTTTCAATACCCTACCTTTCACTGGAACAGAAAGGCATGTGCTGACTAGGGAGAGAAATCTGTGGTTGTGGCTTGTACATCTCATAGACATAAGACAGCTGTTTTAAGTGACAGACTCCTAAATTAAGATTTTCAAACAAGACTGTTCTTGTGAATATCAACACAATAATTCAGATAAAACAAAGCAGGATTCCTGCCTTCTAAGCTAGAACCATGAGGCAGGCAAACTTGACTTCCTCAGCCCTTGGTACACAGTATGAGGCCTCAGGGAAGGCCTTATTTACTTGGCTCCTTTTTTCAGTTGTGGCTTAATTTCCAAGAATTTTCATCCAGCCTCTTAGTTTCTCACTGGACTTCACCTAATCATTCAAGACAAATAGTCACCTCCCCAAGAGATAATTATACCATCTCCCAAGGCAGTGTTTAATTGCTTTTACTGACAAGAAGTTACTCAATGTCTAACCTCAACCCTCTGCTGCAGAAGTCTCAATCCCATGTATCTCGCAACAACTTTTCACAGCATTCTTGAAAACAATCAGATGTTAAAAGTACGGGTGTGTCCTGGAGTCAATTGTGTATTATATGAGGGGGCACTATTTTTACACAACCCCATATCCACTTGGACACAGTTGAGAAGGACCCTGCTGCTCTGCTATGATTTCTAGAATCTTTTCTCCGTGGGAGCTCTGCATGTTCCTGTCTTATTTCCCATTATCGCTGGGGTGCTAGTGGATACCACTGAGGGCTTCAAGACTGCTTGCCTCTCCAAAAGGGTTAAGGCATCGCCTTTCCTTCGTGGAACGGGCACAGGAATACCTCCTGGAGTGTATGAGAGGCCACATTGCATTCCCACAGCTGTGCACCCACTACAGCTATGGAAGACTCTATTTCTTCAACATATCAGGAGATATTTGTAGCTGGGAGGTTTACCGGTATTCATTAATAAACAGAAAGAGAAAACCAGAAACCACCAATCAGAATAAAATCCTGTCTCAATATGACATGGCTAAGTAAAGTCACAAATGAAAAATCTTTCCCCTGAGGATTACTTTAACAGTGACATTTTATGCATATATCTATGGAAATTCTTCTGTCCCACAAATATATGTTAAGTATTTTGAGGGATAAACAGATTTCTAAAACACAGTCTCAGATTAGGGGAATTTATTCAAGTTAATTCTAAGTCTCTGAGGACTGAGTGGGGGGAAAGAAATGTTTGAAAGCAGTGCTGTGTTAAAGGAGGCAGCAATGCCGTGGCCTTTGGGTAAACTGCGCTGACCTAGAGAAACGGTGTCTGGGAAGGGCCATCAGTCTCCCCCAAGGGTTCTTCAGACAGCTGATTCATGCACTGTCAGAAAAGAGACTCCAGCCCTGTAGAGGCCAGTCTCATATAGAAGACTGGGGAGCCGGAGAATGTTCTGATTAACAATAGCTTGGCCTGACCAGGAATATTAGAGTGTCAACGAAAGAGGAAATTCTCATTCTAGTAGTAAAAGGAAGTGCAAGGGAAGAAGATGCAGTGCGTGTCCTCTTTGCCTCCCCACCTTTTAGATTTTACAAGGTGCTACCCATGGTTAATGTTCCTCACCCCACCCCTCAGGCAGAGAGAGACCACAGCACTTGGCAGCAGAAGGCCTCTTGCTGTGAATTAGAAGGCACCCCTCCCTCATGTGGGCATAGCACCCAGCAGGTTGTAAGGTCCAGGGAGGGGAACGCCCTGTTTCCCAGCCCCTCTGGCCTTATAGGTGGAATTGTTTGTGTGAAGCACAAATTACAGAAATGTACAACAAATCCCTGGTGCCAAGTTCATACTTGGTGCTGTTGGGACTCAAGACACTTCACCTCTAAGTATGATGGTAGGAGACCAGAACATGCCACCCCAGAATATACTTCTTTGGCATATTTTGAACTGGTTATTCTGAGAAATTGCAGACACAGGAGTGGCTCTGAGTAGCTCTTCTTTTATAAAAGAAATCTATATCTATAAAGGAAAACAATTGTCATAGGAATCTCACAAACCAGAGAAGATCTTATCACAGGAGATAAGATTGAAGGTGATATCTTACCCAGACAGACTCTGTCACAGGTGATCACAAATTGTTCTGAGAGATGCACTGAAACAACTTTTACTACTTATGAGGCTTTCTATCTGCATTACAAGATAGCCTTTGTTCATCATACATTTCTTCCCCTCACCCTTCCGTAACCTGTTACCACCTCCCAGCCAGAGGCCCCAAACCTCTATTCCTTTGTGTAGCCCAGGGATTCTATATAAACTCCAATTACCTAGCCCTTCTTTGAGCCTTATATGTTGAGGGACCCCCATGCATATGTACGTAATAAATTTGTATGTATTTTACCCTGTTGATCTGTCTACTGTCAGTTTATTTCATAGACTACATTATTGAAACTTCAGAGGATAAAGTCTTTTCTGTCCCCTACAGTGCTTAGCAAATGTTTGCAAATGAATGGATGAGTAAATGTAAAATTATATCAGAGGGTTTGCTCCTCAAGTAGCAATTACTGATGCAGTGAGATTTTATTTCATTATATTTATTTATTTATATTAATTATATTTATATATTTAGTTTTTGAATACTTCTATTTTATTTAAGATGTTAGCAGAACTTCTAATGGTTATAGCAGATGAACAAGAAAAGATTAACAAGACAGGACAACAAAAAAGAAGACGATAGGAAATTATCACTTAATATTTTAGTTTGTGTGCATTAAAGAAACTTTTTGCCAATTGTAGCCTAGGTACTTTTCAAAGTAAGCAAGAAGGAATTATTCAATACTCAAGTACAATACAATAAGCAACCGAAATCTGTTGAACAGGTGCATGTGTGTGCACGCACATGCACGTTTCTGAACACATGAGTGTCTGCTGGAGGCTGGAGCCAGCTGTACCGGGTTCACAAGAGCCAGTTATGCACATCTTTTTCTGGCTCCATGTTCAGCAACTTTATGTTGGCAGCTTGAAACTGACCATGATGAGAATATTTATGAGACTGACTTTTTTTTTAGGAAGGTTGGAAAAGACCTGGTTTGTCAGGCCCACTACTGTATGTGAGTGATCATTTAATTATATTCAAGCCTCGGTCTTTAGAGGATACACAATACTAAATTGTATATATACACAGATTTGGGTTACAGGCAACTTAAACCTATCTTTCAGTTAATCTTTTGTGTTATGTTTGTTATATATTTGAGACATTGGTATAATTTGATTTAAAATATTTGATACCCATGTTTATAACATTATCTAAGTTATTAGATTGTTTACCAAAAATGACTTTAAATAATTTTTTTATTATATCTGTAGGCTATTCTATAGCCAAGTAGTATACAGAACATTTTTAGCATCTATAATTAGAATACCTATTTCCAGATTAACATAGAAACATTTCTGATGCAATTGGTTAAATAGAATAATTTTTAAAAATAGTATAGCCTTCAAAGATCCCAAGTATACGGATACTAAGTGCAGGTAGATTCTCTTGTCTCTGTTCATATTTTAATACTTAGGCTCTGGGAACCTGCCTCTTACGGCCTTCTCATAAACTAAACTTTTCCTCTTTTTGCTTTCTGATCATTTTCTCTTCTCTGGTTTTATAATAAAAGCATCCCTTAAATTCATGCAGCACTGCAGTTCTCCTGCTCCCAACATCCCTGACCTGTTGGCCCTTTTATTCCAGTATTTAGAGGGCAAAGCTGAAAGCAAGATGTTGGAGTGCAGGGAGAAGAGATCAGAGCAGCCTACTCACAGGCAGGCTAGGCTCCAGGAAGAAAGTCCTCAGGACCTGGAAGAAGTGAACCCTCATTTACAGGCCCAGGAACAGGACAGATGACACTCCTAAACTTTCTGAGGCTTGCAACTCTACAGAGCAAATTTTTAGTGTAAGATTTGTTCTCCTGTTTTATAAGAGATGGCTTTATACTATATATCCTATGACTTGACCCGTTCACCTCACACAGAACCACACACACACATACACACACACACACACACACACACACACACACACACACACACCCTTTAGAAAATAAATGAGTGTGTTGACTCAGAAATCTTATTTCCACATTAAGGGATGAAATATCATTTGCTTAGACAGAGTAGACATAAGAACAAGCTACAACAAACATACCTGATGTTTTGAAATGTGTAAAAAAATTTAAGAAATGTTAAAACCAGGCCGCAGAATTTCACGTTGTTTCCTGTGATCTCCTACGTCAAATGGATGCAAGGACAGCAGCCAGCCCTGATCTCCTGACAGGCTCCGTCCTGCGTACACCTACTCATTGGGAAGGAAAGCAGATGAGTGTCTCCCTCTAAACTCTTATGATGTTGTGCGCTGATAAGAGGTGAAGGTATAATTTTGAAAACTTTTACTCATCAAGACTCCTTTGCAGAAATATCTCTTCACCTCCATATTCACCATTTTTTGTTTAGTATTTAATAAATGTAACATCCTGTGCAAGCAGAGGAGGTTACAGTTGTTTGAGGAAGTTCAGCTCTGAAAAAGCATAATCCTTCTGGAATTCAAAACCTTCAATTTAAACTAATTTTGGTTTTAACTACTGTTGAGTGTAAAGATAGTTTTAACCCTGGGCAGCATAGTGAGGCCCCATTTCTACCAAAAATAATTAAAAAATTAGCCGAGCCTGGGAGCATGCACTCGTAGTTCTAGCTACTTGGGATACTGAGGCAGGAGGATCACTTGAGCCCAGGAATTCGAGACTACAGTGAGCTATGTTCATGCCATTGTACTCCAGCCTGGGCAACACAGTGAGACCCTGTCTCTGGAAAAATAAATAATAAAATATTGTTTTGAAATATCTTCCTATAGATACACAAAACAATTTTTTTTCTATTTGGGAGCATTTCATTCAGAACACTTCTGCCCAATATTATATGGAGTTATTTTTCACAGGTGCTGGAAATACAAGACTAGACCACTCTTGCTGCTCGGGGAGTCCACAATCTAAGATAATTCCAACATCCTTTTGGCAGTGCTATGATAGATCTATGCACAGAAAACTGGTATTATTTTCTGGCCTTTTCACAAATAGAAAATAGTGGAAATAAGTAAGGGATTTTTATGTTAAAAAATATTTAATCAAAAAATAATGAGAACTATCTGGATAGGAACATTTTTTAAAAAATTCATGGATTAAATTGTGTTCATTTTTTTCCTCTTACTTCCCAAGCGATATGCGAAATGTTATTCCCAATCTCTCTCTTGCTAAGAGGCGCTTCTCTGGTCACAGGTGCTATCCATGCTTGACGGGTTTCTCAGATGGTATTCTGAAAATGGGTTTGCTTCAGTGTTGGCAAACATTTTGCACAAGAAGAAAAACAATAACTGGAGGGAGAAGAGGAGGAACAGGGAAGGATAAAAGGATAACATTTTAAGATAAATACTTACTATCCATGAAACTGATTTATAAAACAATGTCACCTCATTGAACACACGTGAGACGGGGAAGACCTTTTTCACCATACAATAAATGTTAGCAATAGGGACTTTGACAACATAATAATGATGGCCCTACGAGCTGTCACATAGCTAGTTCCATGGTGAAGTGTTCATGGTAATGGCCAATTGAGTTATTTTGTGATTTTGTGTCTAATGCAAAATGACACCATGAAAAGCATTGCAATTGATGTGAATCGCCATTGTCCGTGAGCAAACTCCAGTGTGAATCTACTGTGTCACTTTTTCTGTCTCTGTCTAGAGAGGCTCTGTCTAACAGGAGATACACATTTATATTTTTGTTACGTGTGAACCTATTTTATTCTCAATTTATATATGAATCCCTTTCAGTATGATTGATAAGAAACCATACTAACTTAAAATAAACTAATGTATCAGTGGATATTGCCAGAAAGTTTTATAAAAATTTAGTTATCTCCCAATTCTGTGATTGGTGCATGAAGCTGATTTGTTATGAGAATTCCTATCAAAAATATTATCCTAGCATAAATTATCTTAGCATAATAGCTACACTGGATTCAGCCATGTCTTTATTATGGAAAAATAAAATAGAAACTAATATTAAAGTATGTACCAAAGCATAATGCATTTAGAGTTTTTTTAAAAAAGCAAAAAATTTATTTTTCTTGCATACAGGCTAGTGTTAGGAGATGGAAATTTAAAGGGCTTCCATTTATTTTTGTCTTGCATAGCATCAAAGATAGATAAGTAAGTTTGAACATGCAAACATGAAGTTACCTCTTACTTTGACCTTCCTCAAATGTAGGTATACAACATCTGTCATCTAACGTTACCTATTTCTTTACTGATAAGACGTCACTGGGCTTTTTGTTTGTGTCTGTGTGATGGGATTGAGGTAGAAGGGAAGTACCCTAAAAAGGACCTCTGTTCTCTACAGAAGGGAAAGCTACAGGAATTGAAACTGATGTTCACAGATAGGACAATGCTGCTGTCATCTTTGCATTACATTTTCTATTATCCTTGGTCTGACTGTTTACTAGAAACACCAGCTTTCTGTAGCCTCAAGACAGTGAGAATGTCTTCTGTCGTGTACTTCTCGAAGCTATTGCAGTGCCCTGTAGGGCATTCTAGCTGTTGTCCTAAATTGAGATGACAGTGTTGCTCATATTAAATTGCCTTCTCGCTTGGCTTGGCATGCTGGGATCCATATCTATTAATGCAGGAGTGTCCAAATGTCCTGCCAGGAAAGCAATTTGTTCCTCAGTAGGGCGTCAGGGAAGCAGCTGGTCTAAGAAACCATCAGAGGTGATGTTGGGGGCAAGTTGTGTTTTTCTTGATTTAATGGAAAATTCTGCAGATCCATTGCCTCGCTTGTCCTCACCACTTGTCAGCAAGGCAGCACATATCCATCTTCGGCCCTCTCCTCTACCTCCCTCGCCTGTCTTCGGTCTCTTGTGGGGAGTCAGCCCTTCACACAGCCCAAGCTTTGGAATAGACATTCTGACAACAGCAAACACTTTATTAATGGATTTTTTAACGCCCTGGGGAGGCAGCACAATTTGGCAGCATTCGGTTAAATATCACGTTGAAAACCAACTCGACTTTTTAAGAAACACCTCTCCCAGGAGAAGATTATATATATACACACCGCATCAATACTCGCTGTCCACATCCCTCCTGCCACCCCACCCAGCCCCAACAGAGCTTTCTCTGGAATGAAACTCATAAAATTCAGTATTCTCAGTTTGCATCTCTGTTCTGATGGAGTACATGTCTGATGACTAATCATCAACCAGAATGTCAAGAGCAATGACTGGCCATCAAGGGCATGTTCATTGGGCATCAAGTGCATATTCATTGCGTACAAGGGAGGCTTGTCTGGAAGAGGCCTAATGAGCAAAAAATGTTCACCTGAGCTCCCACGGGAAAGCTGTTTATGGCCCCAGTAATCAAACTGAGAGGCCAGATAATCCAAAGATGAAAACAGACCTCCCAAATGGGCCAAGGTGAAGACCAGCCGGCCACTCTCTGACCTTCAGAGCCTGCCGCATTAGTAATGTGTGTAATAAAGTGTTGCTGTCTTAACATCATGGGACTATTCAGGATACTTTAAAATGTAGCAGTGATGCTTATATGAAGTGCACAGTCAGTGGTGATCTTTCTTTTCTTTGAGGGCAGAGTTTATTCAGGTTTTTGCTCAAATATGAAAATGACATGTTTAATACTTAAGTGGAAAGCAAGCTTCCCTAGGGCAACCACTGTATCTTTAGCGCACTCTTCTATGCAGTTGAGTTTCTGCATAATTTCCATGGAACTGTAATACAATGGGATTTCTATCCTAATTTTATGCTTTACTTTCAGTAATTTGTCAGACCTGCAACAATGGATGAGTAACCAATTCTTGGAAATGAAAAATATGTAATTCCACAGTGCAAAATGAATATATGTAGGCAAATGGGTAATGCGTTGTTCATATATGGTCATTGTTTATCACTCTCTTGTTCTTCATTTTGTCCAGAACTAGAAGTCTCCTGCTTCATCAGCCCAACCTAGGACTCACCCCCAACTCTGACACTGTCTAATAATAGTTAATCTTGGTAGCTCTCTTACGACTTTGAGATCCTACTGAGGACAAACTCATTTAAGTCCCAGGATTAATAAGAAATCTGTCTTCACATATGGGAGAAGAGGCCAGTAAACATGAGTTTATTAGTAATAATACCCATTATACTATAAATACATTATACTATAAATAATAGTTATATGTTTAATTAAGCTCTGTAACTTTGTGTCTAACTGAACCCTGATTTCAACAAGCATTTATGGGTACTGACCCTATATCAGATACTAGGTAAGCATCTGTGATACAAAGATGACTATGAGGAGTTTCTTGTGTCTTTATGTAAAATGTCTTCACTACATTTTGATTTGGAAGACCAGCATTCTCGTCATAAGTCAAGCCTACTCATCAGCTTTGGAGTTCTCTTTTATCATAATCAAGGTATTTTGAAGATTCAACTGTAGATTCATGAGCCTACTTTCAAATATGTTATTCAAGTCACCAATTAAATAAGACCCAGGATTCAAACTTTAGGGAATCTTTAGCCATAATCTTCTTTGTTAATATTTAACTATTAACTACTAACCTTTGGATATGGCCAGATTTTTTTTCCTCCTCCTAGAACATTTCAAAATAAAGAATTAATTATTGGCTGGGCACAGTGGCTCACTCCTGTTATCCCAGCACTTTGAAAGGCCGAGGTGGGTGGATCACCTGAGGTCAAGAGTTTGAGATGAGCCTGGCCAACATGGCGAAACCCCATCTCTACTAAAAATACAAAAACATTAACCGAGCATGGTGGTGGCTGCCTGTAATCCCAGCTACTTAGGAGGCTGAGGCAGGAGAATTATTTGAACCCAGGAGGCAGAGGTTGCAGTAAGCCGAGATCATGCCATTGTACTCCAGCCTGGATGATAGAGCAACACTCTGTCTCAAAAAAAAAAAAAAAATGCATAGAGAGATTTAAGCATAGAGAGAAGCCAAGAAAGTGAAGAAAGCTCAGGAGAGTTTCAACTCATCATGTACCCATCATTTGTCGTCAAAGACTCATAAGCATGGCCTTCCATCAACTGTGCACCTGCCTACAGTAAGAACATGCAAACCACAGCCAATCTCTACCGGTGAGGCTGTTACTGGGATACACAAGTTTTCTCAAGCTGTTCCTCCTCCCCATCCTCAATTAATACACTTCCTCCCTTTTGACATTGCTGCCGCTCCTCTTTAGAAAGAAATTAGATCAGCTTAAGTGATTTTTCTCTTTCACCTTCTAATTGTTACCAAACCCTGCTTCTTTGAGGTGGTTTCAGACAGAATGACAATGTGTTCTTCTTCTGATCCTGGGTGTGGGCAGGAGAATAAGATGGAGGAATGCACTGAAGTCCACTAGTCTATTTCCTCTAGATTCTCTAAGGTTCTTTAATAATTGCATCGTCAATGAAGATGATGGCTAAATGTAAAAAATGATCTTACCCTTCACATAAATGGAAATTATTCAAGTACACCATGAGGACTAATCTTATGTAAAATTGTAAAGAAACACATAACAGATAAGCTCATATCTTTTTGCTTGTTTACATCTCTTCCCTTTCATGGTGCCCTTGTAAGTTTTCCATCACAGCTGCCTATTCCTCATCTCCAGCCCACATTCTCCTTGGGCTCAGCCCATCCAGATCTGATCAGAGCTCCCTCTGAGCTCTCCATGCTTTGGAGGGAGATATGTTACTACCCTGATACTAATCAACATTGCTAGACAGGTAGAAGTCTGGAGGATAAGCTTAGTGCCTGGACTTCAGAGTAATTGGCGTCTGCATTTTAATGGAGGCTCCTGTCTCATCATTCAGAGCAATCCTGCTGGTATTTTCTACTAGATGAGGAGGGGAAATAGGCCCTTTATGCAGGCCTGCCGGAGGTATTTAAAAGTGAGCAGGATTCAGAGGGGAACCTTGAACAGCACCGCCTCTCTCTTCCCTCCCTCCCTCCCCAGCTTGGAAAGGCAGACCCCCTCCCTACTTGTATTGAACATTCTACTTTTTTCACCGACAGTGCAATCTCCCTCATTTAGCCTATACTCCCAAAGCAAAGACTTGGCAAGAGGGCTTATCGTCTCTGGGTGTTAAAAGTACCTTGCACTATAAACGTCTGTGCTCTCTGTCTGAAGTCTCAAGAGGAGTTTATCATTTACTTGCATCTGGACACGAGCGCAGTTTTTTCCCAGAGTTGTGTGCTCAGGCATTTGTGTAGACAGAGGGAGATTCTCTTGTGCTCAGCCTTCCTCTCCCTGGCGTTGGTGTGGAGGGCTGCTCTCTGAGTGAGAGCTGCTTTCTATTTGACTCAATTCAGCCAGTGTTCACCAGGTGCCTCTTCCGTGCAAGGCAGCTGCCGGGGGCTACTATAGGTGGTGCAAGGCAGTTGCCGGGGGCTACTATAGCCAAGTGTCAAGGCACACCGCCCGCCCTCTGCAGCAGGCAGGAGGATGTGTGGAAACTTGCAATGGGCCCCTGGATAGGAGCCATGGTTCACCTCACCAGGGGGCTAGGTGAGTGGAGGCTGGGCTTGTGCTGCTGGGAGGAGGCCATGGCATTAACATTGCACCAATAATGCTCTTTGCCAGAAGGTGGTGGAACCCAGCAAGGGCAGATGTGAGTCTCGGTTCACCTCTCACCCAGAGCCCTGGGACTGCACAACCAGGGGCAGTGTCCAGTGCCACAGCAGCCCGCACTTGGCCTCTCTGTCCAGGTTGGAGGTTGGCTACTAGCTGTTTCTGGGCCCTTCTGCTGCTTTCCCTGCACAGGACACTCTGTTTGTTCAGTAGCAGTGGGCAGCTTTGTGAAGTCCTCTCATCCTCTGGGAAGCAGGGCTGAGCTGTCCTGAGAGAATTTCCTCGCCAGCAGATATGCAGATTGGGGGCCAGTCCCCCTCTCATGCACCTAGGTTGCCACCTCCCCGGCCCCATGGTGTGGAGTCACTGTCTAGCTGCAAGTGAGGGAGGCAGTGAGTGCCCCGGCCCCATTTCCAGGCCAGTGACCTTCATCTAAGTTGTCTGGAGAGCTGGACTCACACATGCCCTCGTAGAAACCAAATCTCCCTCCAGCTTGAAGCCACCGTGCTGCCAACTTCTACCAGTCTCCCAAAGGAAATAATAGTCCTCTTGATTTCATGTATGCTTTACTTTTTATTTTGAAATAGCAATAGATACACTGGAAGTTGTAAACATAGCACAGAAAGGTCCCAGGTGCCCTTCACCAGCTTTTTCCGAATGGCTACCTCTTACACAGCTGGAGTACAGTACCAAAACCAGGAAATTGACTTTGTTACAGTATATGCATATAGTTCTATTTATCACAGATAGGTTTGTGCGACTACCACCTCAACTCTTGATTTCATCTTATAACTGTGTGGCTGGGTCTTTACCCAAACAGAGCCCCATGAAACCAAAAGATTCAGTGGTTTTGATGCACTGGGATGTCACCGTATGAGTAACCAAATTTGGTGATTCTAGGTTGACTTGCTGCATCTACTCATTTTGCTTCCATGTTGCTGATAGAATTGCTTTTTCTGTTCTGGCTTTTCCAAGGCAATTACAAAACCCGTTTGCTCCATTGTAAGTTGAAATCAACACTATTACTATGAACTCAATAATACTATATTTTTACCCTAATTGGAAATAAATTAATCATTAAACCTGTGGATTAAATACAACTTTTAAAATGATACGTACAATGAGAAACAACTTACTGAAAGCATCAATCCACTGAAATGGTGACTTATTTAAGAGTCATGTTCTTGTACTTTTCTTTTTTCTTTTTTTTTTTTTTTTTGTGTGTGTGTGTTTTTTGTTTTTTGCTTTTTTGAGAAGGAGTCTTGCTCTGTCACCCAGGCTGGAGTGTGCAGTGGTGCAATCTTGGCTCACTGCAACCTCCATCTCCTGGGTTCAAGCAATTCTCCTACCTCAGCCTCCCGAGTAACTAGGATTACAGGCACCCGCCATCCCACCCAGCTAATTTTTGCTTTTTTTTTTTTTTTTTTTTTTTTTTTTAGTAGAGACGGGGTTTCACCACATTGGACAGGCTGGTCTCGAACTCCTGACCTCAGGTGATCCGCCCACCTCAGACTCCCAAAGTGCTGGGCTTACAGGCATGAGCCACTGCACCTGGCCCACTTTTCTTAAAGTAACACCTTGGAAACACTAGGAATGTTCTGGCTCTGTTTTAAGGTTATATAGAAAAAAGTAATGGAGTTGGGCATTGTATTAGCAGTACCATAATAAAGCTTCTTAAAAGCCAGCTTGATGGTTATTTTTACAATTATAGGCACTACTTACAGGTCACTGAGATAAATCACATAATGTTGAACTTTGCAGTCTTACAAGGAAAACAATTTTCTCCTTTACCAGAAATTATCAAGTTATTAATTTTTTTCAGCGCATGTGTGAAAAGCCATTAGCTTCTTTTTTTTTTTTTTTTCTTTTCCTTAAATATCTAGCTGTACTAGGTGACTGTGCTTAAATGGTGGTGATTTCCATTAACTAAAATCCCATCAGAAGAACCTTGAGGCCTGTCGAGGTGAAAGCTAACCCACTGCAAAGTGGATGCCGTCAGATTTGTAGTAGTGGATAAGGATGTAGAAGCCGAGAAGCACTGAAAATGGCAGTGTACTCAATTTTATCTTCGTTTATTCAATGCTGTAATCAGTCCTAAGGGTAATTTGCTTTAGTTACGGTAGTAGCAGAATGATACACTGTTTCAAATGAAACACACGTGAAATAACACAACTCACTCCCTGTTTTAGATGATCCTGCTTTAAATGTTGAGATCTAGCTTCTCATAGCCTAAGCATCCCACGACCAAATGCCCGAAAATTAAGATTCATCTCTAAAGGCAGTATAGTCGTATAAGAATAAGCGCACCAAAATAACATTTACTATGAGTGCAATGTTACCAAAATATATGCACATGGATTAAAAACTCACAAGAAATCCAGAATCCAGAAAATTTACCAGGTTAATACGGTGATATTATGGGTCACTTTTGCTGTTTTCGTTTTAAATTATCTTAACGCTGTTCTGGGTTTTCAGGTAATAGGAGGGGGGGAAACAGTTGGATGCTGATTTCTCATTGGTACCGTGCATGTAATAGATGTTCAGTAGATGCAGTTGGAGGAAGGTGTAACAATAAAAGCAGGACGTGTCAGTAGTGTGAATGTGCCCTTTCATGGCACGATTTAGAAAACAGCCTGGAAGACACTGCACGTTGGCCTCATGCTTTTTAAAGGAAATAAGACATGTATAGAGTTGCTTTTATGCATCTTGTGATGAAGATATTCCCCCTGGCCCATCTTTAACCAACAATTGGGCCTCTCAACTGCCACCTCAAAGTTCAGTCCTGCCTGAGACCAGGAGACACCCTTGGCTTCAGGGGAGAGGAACTCGGAGGACTCCCGTAGTAGGCACCATGACAGCAGCACCAAGGAGCTAGCCGCTCTGGACTTGCACTTGCCAAGGGCTGGGTTCCTGGCCTTTCCCCAGTCTTCCTGGCACTGGAGCCCTTCTGGTCTCCTGGTTCCCATAGCAACAAAGTTTTCTTTCAGGCCCTAGTCACTGGGTCCCCTTTCCCTGGACCTAGTGTCTTTACAGTGAGGTCCCAGATACCAGCCTCTAAGCATCAGGACAAGCGGCCATCCCCCAACTCCGGTTTCCTCCCCACCCATCACCTCCCTCCTAAGCCAGCGTGAGTCACAGACACAGATCCTTAACCCTCTCTCACTTTTTGTCACCTTGTCCCTCGTGTTCAGATCTGTTCAAGCTCATCCTCAAAATAGCTGGCCTTGGTTTTATTCTGTTTTCAAACCTTGCCTTCTTCACCGTCTTTCCCCATAACTCCCATCACTCCCCAAAATAAAACTTTACCCCCAAAAAACTGTTCACAGTCCCAGTCCCAGCCTTATGTGGTCTGACCCTGTCCTGCAGCTCAGCCCCAGTTTGTTTCTCAAGATCATGACCACATTCACCATCCAACTCCTGTCTGTGCAGTCTGCCTAAAGAGTCCTCTGCCCAGTTGAATAAATAAATATCTTTCATTTGCAGAAACCTTGAGAAAGCAAGGCCGCTGGGTTTGTTTTTTTTCCACTCTCTCTACTCCTTTTTCATTGATTCTCTCATTCAATCATTTTTTCTTTCAATCAATTGTTTATTTACAGTTCTTGAGATCCTATTTGCACCAGGAAATATACTAGATAATAAGGTTACAAAGAAATATATTTCTGCTTTGAGAAGATCATAATTCCTGGGGTCCTTAAAATACAGCTGTTATGGGTTGCACCAGAATAAACCAGAAGTGGCCAAAGCAATCGTTGAAGCTCCATAAACTCCCACGTGGATCCTACCAAGAGGCAGGGAGCAAAGATCAACACAGGAACTTGTAAGAGGAACAAGGTCTGCAGCCTCTGAAGCAGCACAGGGAACCTCCGGATGGGCCCAGAGCCAGCCAACAAATGGGATGGCTCCTGGCTGGTGGGGACGTGGAACCTCGTTCTTTGAGTAATGACTATTGGGATTCGGATTGTTACACAACCACCAACTTTTCATAAACCTTAATGATTCCCAAAATGCTGGCACATCAGTCGTCTTGATTAGTCCCCTCTACAACCCTCTTAGGTAGGTATTCTATTTGTCACCATTTTATAGAGGAGGGAACAAAATGTCAGGAAAGTTACATAATTTCCCCAAGGTGGCCCAGCTTTCACTGATGGATCTGGGAGATAAGCCCCCCTCCCATGCTCATTGTAAAGTAGGGTTTTCCCTGCCTTCTCATGTGATGCCTTACAGGGGAAAGTCAGGCTTAAGTTAAAAACAGCAGCAGCAGCAAGACCCATACAGCATGGTCAGGTAGAAAATCGCCTCCTAGAAGGATTCCAACTTCGGGTTCCTTCATGTAGTGGCTCAGTTTGTTTACCTCCTTGCCCACATTTACCTTCAAAAATGTATCTTCTGAACAAACAAACAAAGCAGCGAGGGCTCTTTCAAAAAAAAAAAAAGAGGGCTGTAATCCCAGCACTTTGGGAGGCTGAGGCGGGCGGATCTCAAGGTCAGGAGATTAAGACCATCCTGGCTAACATGGTGAAATCCCGTCTTTACTAAAAATAAAAAAAAAAGTTAGCCGGACATAGTGGCATGCGCCTATAGTCCCAGCCACTCAGGAGGCAGAGGCAGGAGAATCACTTCAACCCCAGAGGCGGAGCTTGCTGTGAGCCAAGATCGCACCACTGCACTCCAGCCTGGGTGACAGAGCAAGACCCCGTCTAAAAAAAACAAAAACAAAAAAAAAGTGTATCTTAAGCTCAAATGGGAATATCCCATCACAGTTTAAGAATGTAATAGCTTAAGAGGCAGCCAATTTGTGTGTGTGTGTGTGTGTGTGCACAACGTGCAGGTTTATTACATATGTATATATGTGCCACGTTGGTGTGCTGTACCCATCAACTCGTCAGCATCCATCAACTCGTCATTTACATCAGGTGTAACTCCCAATGCCATCCCTCCCTTCTCCCCCCTCCCCATAATAGGCCCCGGTGTGTGATGTTCCCCTTCCCGAGTCCAAGTGATCTCATTGTTCAATTCCCACCTATGAGTGAGAACATGCGGTGTTTGGTTTTCTGTTCTTGCGATAGTTTGCTGAGAATGATGGTTTCCAGCTGCATCCATGTCCCTACAGAGGACACGAACTCATCCTTTTTTATGGCTGCATAGTATTCCATGGTGTGTATGTGCCACATTTTCTTAATCCAGTCTGTCACTGATGGACATTTGGGTTAATTCCAAGTCTTTGCTATTGTGAATAGTGCCGCAATAAACATATGTGTGCATGTGTCTTTATAGCAGCATGATTTATAATCTTTTGGGTATCTACCCAGTAATGGGATGGCTGGGTCATATGGTATTTCTGGTTCTAGGTCCCTGAGGAATCGCCATACTGTCTTCCACAATGGTTGAACTAGTTTACAATCCCACTAACAGTGTAAAAGTGTTCCTATTTCTCCACATCCTCTCCAGCACCTGTTGTTTCCTGACTGTTTAATGATTGCCATTCTAACTGGTGTGAGATGGTATCTCATTGTGGTTTTGATTTGCATTTCTC
>NC_045438.1:12734921-12811893 GCF_002776525.5 Piliocolobus tephrosceles | reverse complement strand
TTTTTTTTTTTTTTTTTTTTTTTGCTGTACAGAAGCTCTTTAGTTTAATTAGATCCCATTTGTCAATTTTGGCTTTTGTTGCCATTGCTTTTGGTGTTTTAGACATGAAGTCCTTGCCCATGCCTATGTCCTGAATGGTACTACCTAGGTTTTCTTCTAGGGTTTTTATGGTATTAGGTCTAACATTTAAGTCTCTAATCCATCTTGAATTAATTTTCGTATAAGGAGTAAGGAAAGGATCCAGTTTCAGCTTTCTACTTACGGCTAGCCAATTTTCCCAGCACCATTTATTAAATAGGGAATGGCAAAGTAAGAGTCAGGTGGACTTGCCTATCCGCATTTGCTCTACATAATCACATGTGTTTTCTCCTTGTGTAGAACAAGCATCTCACAACACTAAAAGGTAGAAAGAGCTTCCTCTTGGTTGTGTGATCATTTTGAGTGCAGAGTTAATGACAAACCTTGTATACCAATTCACCAGGAATTTCAGTCCAAGCCAGGTGTGCTCAATATGGTGACCTGAAAGGAAGCCTACTCTGTTGACCGTGAGAAATGGGCAGTTGTTAGCACATCAAATGTGTCATCCCTACAACGAGGTGTCCCTTCTGGTGGTTTGTTCAATACTTCTCCAGCATGAATTTACTTACAATAGCAACACACTTCATCAAACTCATTTTTATCACATTGTTTCCCTATAATTTTTATTATATTGTCTGTTATGCACCAGAGCCTCCCTTTTGGCCAAGTGTGTTTCCACTTCCGTTTGATTTTCAGGGGAGTCATTTCCTTAGAGTTGTTTTAACCCATTTTTCTGGGCTTAGGATGTGCTGTTTTATCATATTTGCAGCATTCAGAGGCTTTAGAGCATTTTTTACTAATAAAAATGAAACCACCTCTATTACTGTCTTAGTAATACTGTTCTTTGTAGACCTCTTTCTATTTTCAGACTTACATTGAATAGATTAGGTACACTTGTGTTCTTATTCCCATCAAGCTACTGTATAATTTTTGTCACTTTGGCTCTCGGCAGGAGATTCTGCATACAGTGACAACGACGTAGGCGTGTGTGCACATGTGTGTCTGTGTTAGGGGGGAAACATGTGCCTGAGCCTTGGCTGAACCCTCACAGCAAGTCCAGCCTTCCCGCGGATCGTAATGAATGGAACTGCGGGGGCTGTCTCCACTAAAGTGAGATATTCTTCTCCCAAACTAATGTTTTCTGCACCAGTTGGCAGATTTTTTTTTTTTTTTTTTTTTTTTTCCTGAGATCAACCCATCTGCCACTTTCATTCTGCAGTAACCTGGCAACTTGCAGTCCGGATCGTTCTTTTCCATCTTGACCCTTGGCTTGGGAATGCTGCAATTTAGTGATACTCCTTTAAAGGATTGTCTGGTCACTTGGGCAGGTCAGTACTGTTACTTGCTCATGTCATGAGGGCTTGGTGTTCTCGAATAGATGGTGACAGTATGACCATAATTCCTAATGTGTCCAGTCAGTTGTCATGGGCTAAAACCTTTCACAGAAATAACGGTGTCAGATATGGCTGTGGAGTCCATGAAAGATGCATTATTATTTTGCTCATCTTTCATAATACTTACTTTCTTTATCCTTATTGCCAATTCCCCAGGAGTCTAGAAATGAAGGGATTTGTTTCCAGTTGACATCACAGTCTTAGGCCTCGTGGGGCTTATATTCTATTGGAAGGGAAAATTGATAAACAGCAAGCATTATTTTATTGCGAAAGTTTAAATCATCTGAACCATATATGTAGAAGCAGTCTAGATTGTGTTTATTTTCCTTTATTTTTTAAACTTACATCATATTTCCAATCTGACAAATTGAACTGCTCCTGCAGTGCCTTGATTTAAGCCTCACAGGCCAATCTCTTTGGGTGATTGTTTTGTCTATTTTTAAAAATCTCCACAAAGAACATTTATTTTCCTTCCTAGTAAACAGTATCATTGTTTACCTGTTAGAAATGTCTTATCAAAATTTAAGATAACCTGTCCTTTGTTATAGTTTGAGTCCATTACCCTAAGAGATTACTTCATTGTCTACAGCAAACAAAAGATCAGTGGCCTCTTTAAAAATAGCATTTTCCATATTGGAAGAAGAAAATCATGTCTGGACTGGCTTCTTTTGATATAACAAAAACTATTTCCCTTATCCACGCTCAACACAGTCAACACCCTCTCCTGCAAATGGCCACAAGGGAAAGGAGGGCCATTTTCAGCCCACTTCCAATGGAGACCAATCTCTTTCCAACATATTTCATTCAAATGATAGAGGATTATATCTTCTATCATTTGCTTTTACAAATAGAACATTGAAAGTCTTGACTTGCTATTATTTTCTTGAAGGTTGACAAAAACATAACTTCTGCTGGAATACCACTGACTCTCTTGGGTCTCTTAATACCCAGACTGGTTACTTATGCAAATAGCTTTACTGTGTAATTAGGGTAAAGCGTTTTGTTTAAATTGCCTTTCTATACCCAGAACTCTATCCTAGACCAACTTTTATAAGGGAATTGAACCTGCTGGGTTTGAAAATTAGAATACTAAGCACAAGTGGGTGCATTTCTTCCATGGGCTTTGCACTGGTCTCAGATTCACTGGAAACAACAACTTGATGTGGGGACCTCAGGGACAGTCACACTTCATGATACCTCACATCCTGTGATGGCTGAGTTATTACAAAGCATCAAGAAGATTCCTCTCCACAGATTTGTGTCATTTTTAGTAGCCACTGCATCTGGAATCTCATCACTAGACAGTAAAGAGCTTAGGTCCCTGCCCTTTAAAATCTCCTCTTAAAACACAATTTTATAAAAGTGTTCATGTGTAAAGAATATGCCTCTCAATGGTGCATATGTCTTCAGAAATTTATTATAGAAATCATAAGGACAGTAAAGGATTAGCATCCTGGCAAGAGCATGAATTCAGGATCCCACAGGCAAAACCTTGCTTGCAAATGCACCTTTTTGAGCCCACACAGGGTTGAGCTGCACAATGGATTTAATTTAAATTTAAAATTAAATTTAAAATATAGATTTGTGACTTCTCTTTTGTTTTCGCGATGGAGTCTCACTCTGTTGCCCAGGCTGGAGTACAGTGGCATGATCTCGGCTCACTGCAACCTCTGCCTCCCAGGTTCAAATGATTCTCCTGCCTTAGCCTCCTGAGTAGCTGGGATTACAAGCGTGTGCCACCACACCATGCTAATTTTTGTATTTTTAGTAGAGACGGGGTTTCACCATGTTGGTCAGGCTGGTCTCAAACTCCTGACCTGTGATCTGCCCTCCTCAGCCTCCCAAAGTGTTGGGATTACAGGCGTGAGCCACACTGCCCAGCCTGTTTTTTTTTTTTTTTTTTTTTCAAAGGCAGCTCCTAGTACACTAGATGGGCGTTCTCATGTGAAAAAAAAAATCAGCTAAACATGAAAGGCCATCCCCTCCTTTAAATAGCACCGGTGCTTCCAATCTGCCACCATGCCCACCTGGCTGCCCCTTATTCTCCAGGCTCCTCCCTGGCTCTAAAAGCCTTGAGTTTCTTATTCTCTTTTTGAGACTCTGCCATTCTTTTTGATCTCAGAATGGATCATTTTCTCTCTGCAAGGATGAATAAACAGCTAATACTAGGACTAAATGCTTTTTCTCAAGCACTGCTGAGAAAGATCTGGAAGATAGTGTTGCCCAGGAACAGGAGGTGAAAAAGTTTTCTGATGCTCTTCTAATTTAAAAAAAAAAAAATTTAGATATCAAAGTGTTTCTGTGATGTTGTCATAGAATTATAACACCCAGCCAGGCACAGTGGCTCACGCCTGTAATCCCAGCACTTTGGGAGGCCAAGATAGGCGGATCACCTGAAGTCAGGAGTTCGAGACCAGCCTGACCAACATGGAGAAATCCTGTCTCTACTAAAAATACAAAATTAGCCCGGCGTGGTGGCACATGCCTGTAATCCCAGCTACTTGGGAGACTGAGGCAGGAGAATCACTGGAACCCAGGAGGCAGAGGTTGCGGTGAGCCAAGATTGTGCCATTGCACTCCAGTCTGGGCAACAAGAGTGAAACTCCAGCTCAAAAAAAAAAAAGAATTATAACACACACCCAAGAACCATGAAACTTTCCTATTCTTAGCTCTGGTCCATTCTGCATTACCGTGGTGTTTAATTGAGGGGGGGAAAAAGTCAGATATAGATAAATTGGAAATGATTCGACTGAGAGTGACAAAAATTATTAAAATGATTAAAGGGTTGCAAAATTGATCTGTGAGGATCAGCTTGAGGAATTGGATTTATGAAGTCTGAGGAAAAGGGAGCTCAGGGCAGATTTATTCAGTGTATTAAGGGACATGATACGGAGGAAGCTGACCAATGTCTTCCTGCTCTACTGAGGACACAGCAAATGGAAATTATCTTACAATATGGCAGGGGAGAATTTTTTATCAGTGTAATGGAACCATAAGGACTGACCCTCAGGAAAAGCATTTCCGAGGTTAAAAAAAAAAAAAGAAAATACTCAAAAATATTATCCTTGAGACAGGTTTTTAAAGGATAGACAGTGGACAAGGAGTTTCATATCTTGTTCTGCCTAAAGGCAGGGTTTGTGCCAGGTGACCTTTGGGGGCATTTTCCATTCCTTTGAGTCTACAGATTTATAAAGGTCTTGAATCTGAGTTTAGTGAATTCAAAAGCAAGTACACATCAGCTCCTAACCATCAGAAACTAAAGTACGAGGACACACACATTTTTTTGCTATTGAATTAACACCTGGAATCTCAGCTATTCATGCAATCATTTCTTTTGTAGTCTGTGATTGTAAACTAACAGTTATTAGTCCTCTGTGGCACTTAAAAAAGGGTACAGCTTGTATGCCTGACATGTGCAATAATTCTATTAGCAACGTGTTTCCATGGATACGTTTTATCAGAAAGTGCACTACCAAAAATAAGAATATAGAAAGGCATTCACCTGTGTCAGAAAAGGCAGGTCATTCATTTCATCCACTATTATGTATTGAGCACCTATTTTAAACCTGGACCTATGTTTTGCACTGAGCATGCAAAGATGGAAAAGTATGTCAAGGAGCTTACTTGGGTGGTCAGGGAGTGACTCAGGCTGGACATGAAAACCCGTTATGAAAATATGGTTTACTGAATATTTAAGGAGGTTGCAGTAGGGTAGGAAAACATGAAATACCACCTAAAATGGGATTAAATCGACAGAAAACATCAAGTGTGCATGGTACCATCAGGAACAGAGAGAAGAGTCAAGATATAGAGGAGGCAAAGAAAGGAGGGTAGGGGGAAGGGCTCTGAAGGAAGAAACCACCCCTTCCTGAACAGCTATGTGCTGGGCCGAGAGGAAGGCTTGGCTGTCCCAGCACCTCTCTGGAACTTCCCTGACCAGTGGGATGCTAGTTAGCAAAAGAGGTCGCAGATTGTAATTGGCGGTTCCCCACCCCATAGCCACATTTGAGGATTAAATTGGGTTAAGTACAGGCAGACCAGTATATAATGTGATTTAATAATCTGCCCAAGTAATTGTGTCAAAACTGAGGGCTGATGCCTCGAATTCACTTGATAGGAAATGGATGATTCCATTTGATAGAGATGAGCAATGTGACAAATGCCACACTGAAAAGGTACCTTCACAAAAAGTCACTCACACCCAAGAAGATTGTCTTCTCAGCCCACAGAATCTTAGGCTGAAAAGGAACCTAAAGCCCAGTCATCGAACCTCTTTCCCGCTCCTGGAATGGGTTCCACACACCTCACTTCCTTGGCAGGGGTCCAACTTAAGTGGCAAAAAGTTCAGATCTTTCAGGAAGGTGGTTTAGGAAGAGAGGAATTTTTAAAAAGTTCTTCCTTACGTGAGGCTTAAAACTGCCTCCCTGAAATGTGTGCTCATGGCCTGAGACCCACTCCGGGGAGCTGCTTGGTGTAGCTGAGCAGACGGCCTGTGACGTCCTCTCATGGGCCTCTTCTCTGAAGGCTTAATGCCCCTCCTCAGCCTCCTGTGAGGCTGCTCCTGGCTCCATGGCTGCCTTGCCTGAATGGGTTACAGTTTGTTAATGTCTCGTAGGAGGTAGCTCCCCAAGTTGACTTTTTGGTCCTGCAGACCACTGGCCCAGCTTAGAACTGAGCAACTTTTTGGGGCAGCCATATCACACTTATCTGTAAAGAATTAAATGTATAACAAATCAATATTGCTCTCTTACAGTTAGCATTATTGAGCACCGGCTGTTTGCCTCTCGATAAGCCTGGTTGGGTCCCCCCAGCCCCCTGCCACTCCTGGGCCCCACCCACCTTCATTGTCCTCCTTTCTGCACTTGTCTCATGCGCCTGTAACCCTTTTTGACCAGCCCAGAGCAGACATTCAATCAGCATTTGTTGATGAATTCATTAAATAGGCCACAAACTTTTCAGCCTCTGTTGAGTTTGCAGGTAATGTAAATGAAAGTTCCGCAGTGTTTGGTCTGTTCCTGTTTATCCCTGCAACAACTCCTGACTTGTAACCTGACTCAGTCAGTACAGGTCTGGGGAACACAGGGTGCGCCCCCTTTCCCATCCTCGCACACCTGAGGTTTCCGACCCGCCCTGCCTGAAACCCTGCTCGGATGCTCAGGGTTGGGAAAAGGCTATGCCTGGCAGGCAGCGGTCCTCATGGCAATTCCCCCGGCTGTTCCTCAGGGAGCCAGACTTTGCCCAGCTCTGAGGTGCAGATACCGCTGTGTTCATGCCTTTAAGTCACCCTCATTAGATTTCTTATGGTTAGGTTCAGCCCGTCCTTCCAGCCTTGGAGATGCTTTGGGATCTTTTTTCAAGCCTCTAAGTTATTGAGTATCTCACAGCTTTTTAACCTCTAACTATGAAAAGTCACATCTTCTGTCTCTATACCCATGTCATTGCTATAGCTTTTTAAATATATTAATACCTTTCCTCATGCAACAAGAACAGACCTAACACTACCATAATAAACCAGAAGTCAAGGCTGAAAATCCAGATCATGGATACAGCAAAGAATTAGGTTGACCACAGAGGTTCTTCAATTCTTTCCTCCTGCCTAGGGTGTCTCAATGATCAAGGCTGAAGGCGACTCTGGCGGTGATACAATCATCATTATCAGAACAGAAGCCTATGGATTCCTGGGGGAAGCAGGCTTTTCCTCACAATGGATTCTAAAAGAATTCTCACATTTGACTTTGTGTTGCAGCCACCCTGTGAGGCAGCCAGTGATGTTTACAACCTCTTTTTTTAAAACGGCAAGTGCAGGCTGGACTGCTTCTGGTTGTGATCTTCATAGAAGCATAGAGGCTCTCGAAGCAGGACTCTGGGGGCAGAGCGACTGCCTTAGAACCCAGCTAGACTAGGCCACCCCATTGCCCCCTGACTCCAGTCCCTCACCTCCATAAACCTCTGTTAAATGGGGGTAATTAACAAGTGTCTACCTCCTGGGACCACTGCAGCCACTAAGTGAGTTAAAACATGTAAAAGTCTTAGTGCAGTGGGGGCAAAGGTTGTTTAGGATGAAAATGGTACTTACCCCATATATATGTGGTGAGAATGACCTGAATAACCCACAGAAAGAGCATAGTGTGCAGCAAACAGAAGTTCATGAGTCTTGGCTATTGTATAAAAGACTTTTTTATGACTTGTTCAGAAAAGATTAAAATCTTCAGAATGACAGCCATAAATTCATCAAGACTCTATGTTACGGCAGCAGCCCCCTCCCATTCCACCCTCCTTTTAGCCAATCTGGTACTACAAGTAGCACCAGGCCTTGTAGGAGGAGATCCCATCTCCTCTGTCTACATGGGAGATCAGTTGGCTTTTATAATACACAGCTGTTGTTAGCCTTGGGCCAGAAGGCACACCCTGAAAGTCACTGGAACCATTCCTTCATCAACCATACAATAGTAAGATTTCCAACGTATTAAGAAGTTTCTATCAGACATGGTGCTTAACATTGGATATGTGTCATCTAACTCAATCCTCGCCACAAATGCATCAAGTAAGTGCTGTTCTCCTTCTAAAATTAAAATGAGGAAAGTGAAGGTTAAAGTAATTAAGTAACTTCCCCAGGGTTACGCACCCACTAAGCGGTGGAGTCAGGTTTTTAAATCCAGCGCCTTCTATGCCAGAGCATGTACTCATGACCATTCCACACCTGTCCGTCCTGCACATTCACCGGAGGGCATGGATCAGAGCCAGCTCACACCCTCACCAACACTGCTCCACCATCATTAGTCCTAGCCGATAACACTGTGTTCTAACTATTACCTTTCCATAAATGCACTGGGACTCAAAAGTGCGCTGTTCCCAAATCCCCCATTTCTCTCTTCCCTGCTTGTTACAGGCCCCTTCTTCAGGGTACTCTTGCTACCCTCATCCCTAAACAGTCAATGCACATAAATGACAGCTCACGTTATCCCATTTTTTAAGTGTGGGAATGGATTCTAGAGTTGGGATGTTGCTTCAGAAGAGAAGGGGTAGGAAGGCAAGTAGCTTGGGGTGCTGGAAAACTGCTAATTTCCCAGGGTTGGTTAGAAGGGGTCCTTTATCATCAATTATGTTTACTTTTGGAAACTCTCCTTTGATGTCATTGGTTTTCTGCACAGCTGAACGTTGTTCATGAGCTTAGAGAAAATATTGTTATTGACTTGGTTGACAGTTTCTTAATCTCTTTATGTCTCGGCGTCCTCAGCTATAACATGGGGATAGGAGTAGTGCCTCTCCCAAAGAGTGCAAAGTTAATCAATTGACTGATGATAGACATGTGCAGGGCATGGCACAAAATGGACATGATAAGCAACAATGATGGTCAGGATGACGCATTTCAGGGTCGCTTCCTGTGAGCCACAAAAAGCGGTTCTTAACACAACTCATAAAAAAGCTTTCATGCCCAGATGTTTCAGTGATCCAGGTATTCCTTCTGACATGGCTGGTAACAAAAACGTGCAGACTTTCTCTCTCATGTCGCTCACTGACAGCATTTCCCCCGGGACAGCCGCATCTTAGAAACATGGTGTTATATCTTTATATTCTGGTGTTATATCCTCGGCCTCAGGATGCTGCTGTGGCCGAGGCCGTGCTGCCTGAAGGAAACCCCTGTCTGTCCAAGGCCTGTCCCGCTGGTTTATAGACCCACACATCCCATGGCTCAAGACGTCACTGAGCCTTTACAAATTCAGAATGTGAGATGCTATAGAGAACAAATGACCAGTTTCTCCAGCATATGACAGGCGTGGAGTACGAAGCAGAAGGGAGACCGTTGCAGATGACAGACGAGTCAAACAACCCCCTGAACATCTGGGCTGGGTGTGAAGCCTGATTTCTGAAGACTGGAAACAGACCAAGCATTAATAAAGAGAGCATTCAACAGTGTGGGAGAAAACATTGCAGAAGACCTATCTGATAAAGGGAGTGTTGCCAAAACATACAAAGAACTCTTCAAAATTGATAGTAAGAAAACTATCAACAAGATTAAAAATGGGCAAAAGATCTGAACAGAAACCTCACCAAAAAAAAGATATACAGATGGCAAAAAAGCATATGAAAAGATGTTCAACATCATATGTCATTTGGCATTTGCAAATTAAAACAATGAAACACCTCTACACACCTACTAAAATGGCCAAAACCCAAAACACAGATACCGCCAGATGCTGGGGAGGACGTGGAACTCCAGGAACTCTCATTCACTGCTGGTGGGAACGCAAGATGGTACAGTCTCTTTGGAAGACAGTCTGGCAGTTTCTTAGAAAACTAAACACAGCCAGGCACAGTGGCTCATGCCTGTAATCCCAGCGCTTTAGGAGGTTGAGGCGGGCAGATCACGAGGTCAGGAGTTCAAGACTAGCCTGGCCAATATGGTGAAACCCCGTCTCTACTAAAAATACAAAAATTAGCCAGGCAAGGTGGTGAGTACTTGTAGTCTCAGCTACTCGAGAGGCTGAGGCAGGAGAATCGCTTGAACCCAAAAGGCGGAGGTTGCAGTGAGCCAAGATTGCACCATTGCTCTCCAGCCTGAGCGACAGAGCAAGACTCGGTCTCAAAAAAAAAAAAAAAAAAAAAAAACCTAAACATATTCTTACCATAGGATCTAGCAAACATACTTCTTGGTATTTACTTGAATTAGTTGAAAACTTATGTCTACACCTAAACCTTCACACAGATATTGACAGCAGCTTTATTCGTAATTGACAAATCTTGGAAGCAACCAAGGTGTCCTTCAGTTGATGAACGGATAAATAAACTGGTACTTCCAGACAATGGGATATTATTCCATGCTAAAAAGAAATGCACTTTCAAGCCATGGGAAGATGTGGAGGAACCTTAAGTACATATTAGCAAGTGAAAGATGCCAGTCTGAAAAGACTACATACTGTGTGGTTCCTGCTATATGATATTCTAGAAAAGGCAAAACTCTGGACACAGTAAAAAGATATATGATATTCTAGAAAAGGCAAAACTCTGGACACAGTAAAAAGATCCATGGGGATTGGGGAGGGAAGGATGAGTATGTGGAGCACTGAGGGTTTTTAGGACAATGAAACTCTTTTGTATAATACTGCAGAGGTGGATAAATGTTATTATACGTTTGTCCAAACCCATAGAAAGTACAGCACCAAGAGTGAACCTCAGGTAAACTGAGGACTTTGGGTGATGATATGTCAATGTACATTTTGCATTTATAGCAAATGTACCACTCTTGTGGGGAACGTTGATGGGGGGGAGGCTGTGCATGCATGGGGGAGAGGGTAGAGGGGAGCTCTCTGTATCCCGCTCAATTTTGCTGTAAAATAAAACTGTCTTTAAAAATAAGCTCTATTAAAAATGAAAAATTCTAAAAGACAGTTTTGACACAATTGACTTTAGATGATAGCAAGGATGCATTAATTTTCATTGACGTATCAGCTGCACCTTAAAGATGGGTGAGGTGTTGTGAGGAAACATGGCGGAAGGACTTTTGGCAAAGACACTGCATGAGCGACAGTGGGGAAGGAGGAGAGTGAGGGCAACATTCGGAAGACAATTTGGTGTTCAGTTTATCTGTAATCTTGGGAACAGTTGTGTCAGATAATTCAATGTATTATTCCTGGACAGCATTTCAGAAATCATAGCATTTTGGCATTCCAATTCTACCTTCTGGAGGGTCTCTCAAAGCTAAAAGAGAATAAAAATTCTTTACCCATTCATAGAACTTGGTTCTGAATATACAATGACCTCAGCCACGAAGCAGTAATTCTCAAGATTAATTGTGCCTAAGAACTGTCAAGGGAAAGGGTTACTTATGAAAAGTGCAGAAACTGCCGCTACCTCAAATCCAGTAAGTCTGAAATGAAACCTGCAATCTGCATTTTTCACGAGCATCTCAGCTAACTTGGATCCAGGTGGACCAGGCACCACATTTTCAGAAGTCAAACCGTAGAGGTACATGCAAGAAGCTAGAAGAGATGACCCACATTCTAAAGCCAATAAGAAGCAACAGGTGACATGAACAAGAGAAGTGACGGGGTGGGGGGGGACATTGAAACCTTGACCTTTCACTTTCATACTTAGAAGAATTATGCACTCCACAAAGAAGTACACTCTCTTGCTTTAGAAAACACAGTCCTTTCCCACTTTTGATAGAGATATGGGACAGAAGTATTTCTCTATGTGCAACAGACATTTAAGTGTAATGACAAATAGCAACTGAAGGGAAGCAGTGGATGCCTGGGGTGTCCTCATTCTTCACCATAGCAAGGGAAGTTTAGAATGCATCTTTTACGTCAGTCTCCCAATCTATAAATATTGTCTTAGATTCTTTTCAAACCCTCTGAAAGCCAAAATTAAAAAAAAAAAAAAAAAAGCTGTGTGTGTGTGTGTGTGTGTGTGTCCAGATCCTGCTCATGGGCCACCAGTTGTGACCTTTGAACGAAACCGTAGCTGGGAAGGTTGGTTTGGACTAGATCACAGGGTTTCAGCCTGAGTTCTAAGAAATAGGCAGAGGTTGCAAAGGAACATCAGGGGCTTCAGTAGAAGGTAAAGAAGACTCTCAATCCTCCCCCGTCCCATACACACACACTCACCCCATCTCACTCCTCAACACGACCATCTCTGCTTTTATTATGTACAGGTGTTCCATAGCAAATTTCACTTGAAAATAGAATTGAGCTGCTAGAATTTCCAAAGAATATCCTGGATGTATTAGTCAGTGCAGACTAAAGTCTGTTGCAGTAACAAACAACTTCAACATTTCAGTGGTTTGAAACAACAAAGGTTGGTTTCTCACGCGTGAGGCCTGTCCAGTAGGGTTGGCAGGGAGCGAGACGCGACCTCGTTCTCCATCAGGGTCAGCAGGTGGAGCCCTTCCTTCAGGAAGCAGGATCATGGGAGGGATGGAGAGTTGAGTGCCAGCAATTAAAGGCTTTGGCCACAAGTTACACATGTCATTGCCACTCACATCTCATTGGCCAAACAAGGCATTTGATGACATCTAACTGGGTTGGGACAGTGCACCCTTGCCACCAGCTCTCAGGGAGAAGGGAGCTGAAGACCCGCTGAGTAGTGTGAATGGCCAGCACTGCAGGCTTGTGTGGTGTGTTGGGAGGAGGCTTGAATTCCAAACCAGAGAGTGAGCTTTTATTTACTGAGGAATAGGAATTATAATAGGATCTTTGAGGAGAGCAGTAACGTAACAAATATAATAAATACAAACACTAATTATAAAAAGTTAAATATCCCATTTATTAATATACTCTGTAACATGATATTGATTTGCAGCCTGAATAAAAATCCCCTTGGTCAGCAGAGGTTGCTATCAGTTAAATTATGAATAGATTAGGTTAGAAATTGATTAACAATAATTTATCTTTTTTCCCACATGTGAATTTAACCAATCTAATAAGAGCTTTATAAATAACCAATGAAAAAAGCCAGTCTCAGTGCTTGTGAGTCCTCCCACTATGGAAAATTAGACCCATCTATTGAAGAACAAATATCCCCTCATGGAAGCAAAGGTTTTCTCTCTCCCGTCATTTGATCAGATTTAGAAGCATAATTACCATCATGCAATTTGAACTAAATATATGAAAGTATTTCTTTGAAGTGAAAATAATTGGAAAGCATCAGGAACAAACCTTTTATTTGAGACACCTTGGGAGGAGAGTTAGCCTCAACAAAGGCTGAAGCAGCTACAGCTACTGATCCCTGCTGCTGACTTCCCACCCACCTTGGCAACAGAACCAGGCAAAATCCTGGTCTCATCTCATTTGCATTTGATGTGAATTCTGTCAAAAGAAAGGGATAATTGAGCTAGAGTTAGCTTTCTGAATTGAAAGGGAAAGGAGCAAGAAGAGCAGCTGAAAATACTTTGTGGTGCAAAGTATTCAGTCTGTAAGTGGGATATGGGGTGTATGTGTGTGTGTGTGAGAGAGAGAGATATGTAAGCACTGTGCACACATGCAGACTTGAGAATTGTAGCCTTGACTCTTTTCAGTGGGAATCCAGAGTTCTAAAAAGGAGTAATATCTATTTCTTATCTCTCCTAATGTATTCCCAGTTCATGATGGAGGAGCAATAACTTTTTTTCTTTAGAGGGTAACCTTTGCCAGAGGGTCTGTTTTGAAGGAGGAATGTCTGTGAGAGCTGAATGATGATGTCTCTCCTGCTTCCTGTAGTGGGGACACCCTGTCCTCCACTCGCCCTTCCCTGGGAAGTTGTCCTAAGGAGATACAAATCCCTTCCACTCCTTGGCAGAGCTTCCTGTACTTCTTTACCTGACTTTTCATGTTGGGAGCGAGAAGGTACTGATAACTGCCCCCCCGAAGGCCACTAGCCATCAATGCCGCCTGGCCCTGGCCTGTGGGCTGACTCCTGGGAACAGGCTGTGGAGTCATAGCCAGGAGGAAAGGGCACGCCAGCAGGTTTGTGAGGGGGAGTCTGCCTTAATGTATTTGCACCTAGGGCTGCCATCATAAAGTGCCACAAGCTGGGTGGTGTAGAACAGCAGAAATGTGTTGTCTCACAGTTGGAAGTCTGAAATCAAGGTGCTTCCAAGATCATGTTCCTCTGAAACCATGGGGAAGAATCCTTCCTTGCATCTTCTGGCTTCTAGTGTTTGCCAGCAATCCTTGGCTTGTGGCTGTGTCACTCCAGTCTCTGCTCCCATCATTGCATGGCCACCTTCTCTCTGTGTCTCCCTCCTCTTCTTCTGAGGACGCCAACCATGTTTCAGTTAGAGCCAAGCTACTTTGGCATGACCTTATGATATGGTTTGGCTGTGTCCCCACCCAAATGTCCCTTAAATTGTAGTAATCCCCACATATCAGGGTCTGGGCCAGGTGGAGATAATTGAATCATGGGGGTGGCTTTCCCCATACTGTCCTTGTGGTAGTGAATAAGTCTCATAGATCTGATGGTTTTATAAAGGGAAGTTCCCCTCCACACGCTCTCTTGCCTGCCGCCATGTAAGACGTGCCTTTGCTCCTCATTGGCCTTCCGCCATGATTGTGGGGCCTCCCCAGCTGTGTGGAATTGTGAGTCAGTTAAACCTCTTTCCTTTATAAATTACCCAGTGTCGGGTATGTCTTTATTAGCAGCATGAGAACACGCTAATACACCTTACCTTGACTAATTACATCCACGATGACACTATTTCCAAAGAAAATCTCATTCCGAGGTACTGGGTGTTAGGACGTCATCATATCTTTGTAAGGGATACAACTCAACCCATGACACTCAGTCCGCTCAGTCCTCCCAGCTAGCCTTGCCTGTGTGCGCTGTCATTCTGATGCTCTCTAACAGGACCCAGGAAAATCTAAAGAGATTCTGTATTCCCATCAAACCTGGAAGGGCAAGAGCATGTCACTTACATGTTAAGCCTCTTAATTACATTTATTCTTTGAACAAATATTTGTTCAAAATTTGTCAAAAATTTATTTCAGCCTCCCTACTGAAATAAAGCTTCACTGAGACCTGAAGAAAGAATTGGGTCTAACCCCACCAAGAGAGCATGGAATTAGGTTCTAGAAATGATGAAAGTAAATGAAGATGACCGTACTTGTCAAAGATGAACATCAGTTGTGTGAACAAAACAGGAACCTCTTTCTCTCAGGACACAGTCCCCATGGCTGGCTCTGTGGTGAGGAAACAGAAGCTCCCGTCTGTGGCTCTGCTGTCCCTTGAGCGTGCTCAGGTGGTTGAAGGTGACTAGCACCATACCTGCCTTCCAGCTTGCACAAAGAGAGAAGGATTCGTCTTCTTTAAGGGCATAACCCAGAAATGGCACGTTTCAGTTTCATTTACATCTCAGTTGCCAGATCCAGTCACATGGTACCCTGAGTGCAGGAGAGGCCGGGAAATGTAGTCTGTACCTGGCAGACAAGTGACCAGTGAAGGCTTCTAATACTGCGGACAGGAGGAGAAGATACACATCAGGAGGACAACTACGAGCCATAGCATGTTGTCTGACACACTAACAACTAAGGATTCCTTCCCTCCCGTAGGACTGTGCCGGGCAATGCAGTAGCCACTAGCCGGCGTCCTTGGAGCACTCAAAATGTGGCTAGTCAAAGGGAGGTGTGTTGCAAATGTAAAATACAAACCAGATTTCAAAGACTTAATACCATAACAGAATATAAAATATCTTATTAGTGATTTTTATGCTTATTACAGGATGAAATGAGTTTTTTGATATATTGTGGTAAATAAAATATATTATCAAAATTACTTTCACCTGCTTCTTTTTGCTTTCCTAAAATGAATATTAAAATACAATTCATATGTGTGGCTCACATTTTATTTCCAATGTATAGCACCACTCTAGAACTGTAACAGTGTAGCGGGCAAGAAAGGTGTCAACAACAGAGTTCAAGATGGAGCAAGGGGGAGGAGTCCTAGAAGACTAGGGAAAGGCTGGGGACGAATCCTAGAAGAACTTGACGTTCGGCTGGAGACTTGGATCTTACAAGTTCACTGGAAGCACAAAGTTCGTCAGATGCATTTCAGCCAGCTGGTGCATGTTACTGAAACCTCTCCAGCCCATTTCTTTGCCCATAAGATGGGAATAAGTGTGCTTATTGCAGACCATTTTCATACTGATTAAATCAGCTAATGTGTGTAAAGCTCTCACACAGTGTGAGCACATTAAAATGTTCAGTTTTGTTACTGAATGAAGGAACCAGTTGATGAAGAAACTAGAAATTCAGTTCAATCCAGTGCCTCCTTGTACAAACAGATTTGAAGTCTTTGGATAGTTTTGAAGGAAAAAAGCATCACTGATCATTAAACTTCATAGAAATAGTTTCTTGAATGCAGAATGTAAGAAACACAAGGTCTCCACTCTCCTTAAGATTCAGTCCCTTGGCCGGGCGCGGTGGCTCAAGCCTGTAATCCCAGCACTTTGGGAGGCCGAGACGGGCGGATCACGAGGTCAGGAGATCGAGACCATCCTGGCTAACACGGTGAAACCCCGTCTCTACTAAAAAAAAAAAATACAAAAAACTAGCCGGGCGAGGTGGCGGGTGCCTGTAGTCCCAGCTACTCCGGAGGCTGAGGCAGGAGAATGGCGTAAACCCGGGAGGCGGAGCTTGCAGTGAGCTGAGATCTGGCCACTGCACTCCAGCTCGGGCGACAGAGCAAGACTCCGTCTCAAAAAAAAAAAAAAAAAAAAAAAAAAGATTCAGTCCCTTGTTCCACAGGCATGAAAAGGACCAGTCAGGTTTCTAAGCTGACATGGACACCTGATAACATGGTGATGGAAAACATTTTTGTTGAGGCTTTGAAGTAATCAAGTGTATTGACCTTGACCTACCTGGAGAGCAGATGTTGGATAGAGGTGGGGTAAGAGTTGCCAAGACATGACAAAGGCCTGATGATGCGGTATTTGCATTGCAATGAGTAACCCCGAGGGGCATTTGCTATTTTTTTTATTTTTTATTTTTTAAAAGCTGCCAAATGGTTAGGAAAGTTTGAAATGTTCTATTAAGTCTGCTATAAAACTAAGTATAGGCTGTGTCTGCAAGAACCAACTAAATCATACAGTGCTGTCAAAAATTATTTTTCAGTTTCTGTCTCCATGGTAGGAAGAAAGCATTTGTTTAGTTTAGTGGGTGGACCTGTTAACGTGCTGGAAACGGCTGATGGAGCAGCCCTGCCTCCCCGCCTCTTGTCTTGTCTGTGCGGAGTTAGCCCTGTGTTCTGCCTTCCGACTGTCACTTCTTTAGTCACTTACAGATGGCATTTTGAAGGAATGCTAATTGAGGGACTTCACTGTTCACTTCTAACTAATCATTCTGACAGAAAACATCTCCTCTGCAAAGGAAGAGGAGGAACCCAAGTGAAGGAGCTTAGCTTCTCTGTGCTAACACACGTTGTTATGTTTCACCCCAAGATGCTCTATGCGGAATCAGCTCAAAGAAGAGCAGTGACGGAGGTGTTACCAGTGTCCCTCCCTCGTCGGCCCTTTCCGCATCTGCTCTTCGTATAATCTGTGCCCTTCCTTGTTCACCGCCACATATTCAGGTGACCGTGTGCTGGAGCCCCCGTTAGTCCTTCTGTTCATCCATCTATCCATCAGTTTGTCAACTGGATAAACACAGACCGAGTACCTTCTATTAGGAGAGGGAGTAGAGTGTGATGGTGAAGAACACAAGGTCTGGAACCCAACTTTCTGAGTTCAAATCTCAGCCCCGGCACTTACTAGATGTGTGATGTTGGCCAAGTCATTTAAACCCCAGTGAGTGCCAGTGTCCTCATGGGTCAAATGGAATAATGATAGTGCCAAAATTATTGTGCAGTTTTGATGGTTACATGAATTATTAAATATAATAGGCTTAAAATACTTCTTTAAGCAAGAGAATATTCAATAAATATTGTCTACTTTAATTAATACACATGTGCCAGACACTTTGTGGGAGATGGAAATATGAATAGGCTATGATCCTCCCCTTCTGCATCTTAAGTCCTCTTATAATATGACCAAGAAGACATTTCAGATAGGTCACCTTGCAATAAGTACAATTTGAAGCTACTTTATTATTTTCATTTTTGGTGGCATTTAACTAGAATTTAATGGTTATGTTTTATAACTATGTATATATGCATGGATATATTTTTATAAAAATTAAGACTATATTAACAATGGTCTGTACAGCCTGCTATATTATAAAATCATAAAACATAATAGGGCCCTTTGAGGTCAGCTGGTCTAGCATGACACCCAGCATGAGAATCTTCCCACAATCACCAGCCTCTACTCAAACCCACCAGGAACAGCACATTCATCAGTGCATGTCATTTTGGCTGCAGAGATTACTATCGAGTTTTTTCTTTCATGAAATAATATTCTTTCTCTCACCAGTACCCACTTCTCTGTCACAGTTTCACTTCCCATGCTAGCAACAAGCATGTATAATCCTTGTTTTAGATGGCAACTTCAAACATTTAAAGCTCCTTCACCCACCGTATTTCCAAACCATTGACTTGCCAAGGTTCTTTCTACCTAATATAACAAGGCCATCCTAAGATGTGATGTCTGGAACAAAGTACAAAATTTCAACTGTCTTATGATTAGAGATGGAATTTAGCAGTTCTGGTCTTCAGCCCAAAACAGCATTAGCTGACCATCAACTAAAACCCCCGGGAACTTTTCACGTTGACTACTCCCAAGCTGGGTCTACTCCCATGAGTTCTTAATGCACCTCATTTTTTAACATAAAAGAAACTTTTACTTTTACCCCTTATCAATTTCAACTGCCACCAGAAGGCCATAATCTTGGTTTTGTCCTACCAGGAGACCCACCCCAGGCCTGTGCCATCCCTCTGACAAGAATCGCTTCTGCATCTTTAAATCATTGGCAAAGTTACTGAGGAGAGTACCATCAAGGATGAAGCAATACGCAACCTCATCATTATAATAATTAACATTGATTTAGGTCTTAACAAAGTGCTTTCACTTATAGAGTGATATTTAATTTGGTTCGCAACAACGAGATGGATGACAGCTAACATGTATTTAGCATTTACTTGATGGCAGTTCTTATACATCTTATGAGTTTTACCTTACTTAATTCTCCCAACATTCCTATAAGGAAGGTAATGTTTTGACCCTTTTCTTAGAAAGGATAAAAAACAAGGTTAAAGAAGTTAAGTCATAGGCTGGGTGCAGTGGCTCATGCCTATAATCCCAGCACTTTGGGAGGCCAAGATGGGCGGATCACCTAAGGTCAGGAGTTCGAGACCAGCCTGGCCAACATGGTGAAACCCCATCTCTACTAAAAATACAAAAATTAGCTGGGTGTGGTGGTGGGCACCTGTAATCCCAGCCACTCGGGAGGCTGAGGCAGGAGAATTGCTTGAACCTCAGAGGCGGAGGTTGCAGTGAGCCGAGATGGCACCATTGCACTCCAGCCTGGGTGACAGAGCAAGACTTCGTCTCAAAAAAAAAAAAAAAAAAAAAAAAAGAAGAAGAAGAAGAAGAAGAAGAAGCTAAGTCACTTTCCCATACAAAGTTCTAGAAGCAAATGAAATGGCTGGGATTTGAACTTCTCTACACGCCACTCTGAAATGTGTGTCTTTACCTCATATGCCAGCACTGAAAGGTACAGAGAGTGGATTTGCCCAAATCACAAGCTTTGTAAGTTGTGTCTCCAAGACTCCAACTCACAGCACACTCTTAGACTCCCTCTCCCTTTGGACTAACAGGAACAACCCAATCAATGATGTTCAAGCAGGTGCAGTAGAGCAGCCTGAAACAAACCCCATCAGCTCCCTCTCATGCTCCCTGTGTGGTTCACAGAGCTATCGAGAAAGCCTTGGGGAAATGAATGAGTATGATCCTTCGTCCTTCAGGCATCACCCTGCCCATCAGCCCAGCCACCTATCCAACTGTCCATACAAATCTTTCTAAGAGAACCAAATCATTTCAAAAGATCTTGAAATCATCTGCTGTATAACTGAAAGTGCTTGACTCTAAAGAAATCGGAATAAAGGCAATGGTATCTGATATTTCGTCTTCACACTACTATAAAGAAATACCCGAGACTGGGTGATTTATAAAGAAAAGATGTTTAATTGTCTCATGGTTTCACAGGCTGGATAGGAAGCATGATGCTGGCACCTGCTTGGCTTCTGGAGAGGCCACAGGAAACTCTCATTCATGGCAGAAGGCAAAAGGGGAGCAGGCATCTCATATGGCAGGAGCAGGGGGAAGAGAGAGAGGGAGGAGAGATAACACACTTTTAAACAACCAGATCTCACGAGAACTCACTCATCACAAGAACCGCACCGATGAGATGGTGCCAACACAGCATGAGAACCCCACCCCCACGATCCACTCAACACTGGGGATTACAGTTTGACATGAGATTTGGTGGGGACACACAGCTAAACCCTCTCTGTATCTATGAAAAGTAGAGAGATCTGGCTGTGCACAGTGGCTCACACCTGTAATCCCAGCACTTTGGGAGGCCAAGGTGGGAGGATCACCTGAAGTCAGGAGTTCAAAACCAGCCTGGCCAACATGGAGAATCCCCATCTCTACTAAAAATACAAAAATTAGCTGAGCGTGGTGGTGCCTGCCTGTAAACTCAGTTACTTGGAACGCTGAGACAGGAGAATTGCTTGAACCTAGGAGGCAGAGGTTGCAGTCAGTCGAGATCGAGATTGTTCCACTGCACTCCAGCCTGGGCAACAGAGTAAGACTGTCTGAAAAGAAGGAAAAGAAAAAAGAAAAGAAAAGCAGAGAAGAGAAGAGATTTACATAGATTAGAGGGACAGACCACCGCCATGGCACTTTTGTGCTGGGAGGGAGCACTCCAAAGACGGCTCTCCACGCCTGGGGAAGAGTTCAAAGCCTTCATGACCAGGGATACTCCTTGGCCTTATATTTGTCAGCTCCTCTTTTCTTCTTCAACTTGACTAGAGGAGGAAAATGCTTACGTCATTGTATTGTAATTGCTGGTCTAGGTCCTCCTGATAAGACATTAAGTTGGAATATTCTAACAGCTACATTCTTTCTGGGGCTTGATGCCACTGCAGGAACAGATGGGCAAGCAGAACCTAGGAGTTACTGTGGGAATTGGATGCCCAGCTTAAAGTAATTGGGAGCAGTATGGCAGGAGCCATCAGAACTCAAATGAATCCAGAAGTTGGTGTTAGCATAATCAGCATCAAGCCAAGAATTGGGGAGTTCCTACAGAGCCTGGAGGAAAGACTTTGTGTAACGGCTTGGTTTTTAACAGCATTCCTTTCCCTTGAAAACAATGTCATCTTTCACCTAATAAATCAGGTCTCAACAATTCAAGGAAGAAATATACCATACATGTCGTAGTAATGACAATCTAGGAATTCCTGCATAAATAATTCATGTATTAGATCCCTGAAAATTTCCAAGTATAGCAAACAAAATTATTGCATAGATCATTTTAAAATATAGAAATTCATTTTTGCTTTGGATGTATTTATTTATTTATTTATTTATTTATTTATTTATTTATTTATTTATTTTGAGATGGAGTTTTGCTCTTTCACCCAGGCTGGAGTGAAGTGGCGCCATCTTGGCTCACTGCAACCTCTGCCCCCAGGTTCAAGTGATTCTCCTGCCTCAGCCCCCTGAGTAGCTGGGACTGCAGGTGTGCACTACCATGCCTGGCTAATTTTTGTATTTTTAGTAGAGACAGGGTTTCACCATGTTGGCCAGGCTGGTCTTCGACTCCTAAACTCAGGTGATCCACCCACCTCGGCCTCCCAAAGTGTGGGGATTAGCAGGCATGAGCCACTGTGCCTGGCCAGAAATTTGTATTTTTATGATCATATTGCCCAAGGTTTCGTTTTTTTTTTCCCCCCCAGTATGAATATAATCACTTTACTGACAAGGAAACTAAAATGCAAAATGTACAAATAAAACTATTTCTATTAAGAAAAGGAAGGAAGGGAGGGATAGGAAGAAGGAGAATGAATTATGTTTTATAAATCAGTATGCCAAAACTGGTTTTGATTTTTGAGACTGTTTTTTAAAAGTATTGTGAGAATTCTGAAAACTCTTAGCTCCCTTTTCTTTCATGTTTTTCTTCTAGTCCCCTCATTCCTGAGAAATGTCTTCACAATGGGTTATCAGCCAGTGGTAACTCGTGACCTCTTCATCTCCAAGCGTCTGTGTTCAATTTTCAGCTGCCTTAATTCCTCTTCATCATTCAGTATGTCAGCCATCCTTTTCCTGGTTAGTGTACTATTTTCTTCCATGGTCCTCTAGTTTCTTAGTAGTCAAGATTCACTGTCAAAAATTCCTTGTTAGGCCAGGTGTGGTGACTCATGCCTGTAATCACAACATTTCAGGAAGCCAACATGGGAGGATCACTTGGGGCCAAGAGTTCAAGACCAGCCTGGGCAGCATAGTGAGACCCCCACCTCTACAAAAAATTTTAAAAATTAGCCAGGTGTGGTGACGCATGCCTGTAGTCCCACCTAATCAGGAGGCTGAGGCAGGAAGATTACTTGAACCCAGGAATTCATGCAGTGAGCTATGATGGCACCACCGCACTTCAGCCTACACGACAGAGGAAGACCCTCTCTCTAAAAAAATTAATTAAAATAATAAATTCAAATGTCCTTCTCGGTCTCTGTTATCTTCTCTACTCCTCTGCGAACATTACTTAAATTCCATTATAATTTATACTAACAGCTTAAGCAGCTCCACTCCGTAGAATAAAATCTGGAGTTCTTCTCACACTACAAAGACCTGTGTGAGCTGGCCTTCTGTCCTTGGCCCGATCACTTTCCCCTTGTTGACAATGCTCCAGTACCCTGGCCCTTCATGGTGTTCTCTAAATGAACCAGACTTGTCCTCTTCCTAGGACGTTGACTCTCCCTTCCTGGAGGACCTTCCACCGGCTTTTTGCATGGCTGCCTCCATTCAGTTAGCCCTCTGAACATGTGTCCCCTCCCAAGAGAGGCCTGCTCAGACCATGCCTTCCCCAACCACTGCATGTTCTGTCCTGTAAGCCAGCCCTGCTTTCTTCATCACTTATCACTAACTGGAATGACACTATTTATTCAATTGCCTTGCTTATTTTCTGCCTCTCCCCTGTCTCCACCCCCTTTCATGGGAGCATCTCATTGATTTTAGTCATAGAAGTTTCGTAGGTATTCAGTAAATATGTGTTTAACGACGGGAGGGAAGAAAAAGAGGAAGGAAGGCAGAGGGAGGTGGGAAGGGAGGGAGGCAAGGAGCAGGGCAGGAAATTCCATTCATTCATTCACTGAACATTAATGGGGAGTCCCTAATGCCAGACTTCATGCTGGAGGCAGAGTATGCCCAAAGCAATAAGCATGGTGCCTCTCTATAGCGAGCCTCCATAGACGCTTTTTCTGAATGAATGGAAAAGAAGGCACAACCCCTACCTTCTACATGAATACACATTTTATCATATCAGTAGTCAATATTTAATATTATTCAACTAATTTCTCCTTGTAGTTGTTTGCAAGGCTCAAATAGATCTTATTTTACCTAAGTGACCATCAAAATATGAATAAGATGGTCTACAAAATGGTAAAGTCTTAGAACATAGTCTAAAATCCTTTTTCTGGCTTCTCAAGCCTTACCCAAACTAACCTTTCGAACCCCATCTCGTTACCTTTCCAACACGCACTCTTAGTTCTGGAAAGTTCCTTTGCCATCCCACAGGCCCCTGATGTCTTCCTTGCCTTGGCTCACACGGATGGGTGAAGGGGCAGTGTAGGAAGGAGACAGTAGTGTAATCTGAACCAGGCAAGCGACTGGGAGTCCCAGCCCCTTCACTCAGTAGTTGTTACTGAGCAAACCCACTTCATGGGTCTGTGCCTCAATGTCTTCTCCTGTAAAAAGGGTTGAGGGATAGGACTTCACTCAGAATTGCTTTTGGATTAAATATGATCCATGTACAGGCCTGGGCACAGTGTTTATCAGTCAATGGTCCATAAGCATTAGCCATCCTTACCTCATCGCCCCTCAGCCAGGACACCCGTCTTTCCCCGTCTCACTCCATGGCACCTATCCACTAAACTCACTTGCCCCTGACCTCCAGGAAGCCAAGCTACACCTCGCCTGAACTCTTACTCAGACACTGACGTATATTGTTACTAATAGGAGCTCTCCTTAATTAAACTGTGAGCTTCCTGAGGGGAAAAATCAGGTCCTGCTAGCACAAAGCAAGTTCTTGAAAAATCCTTGATTGAAGAGTATATGATAGTGCCAAAAAATTGGAATGCACAATTCATTCTGCTCTGGTGCTTTAAATTAATATTAGATATGTCTATAATATATAAATTCTAGGCTTTCACATTTAATCAAAGTCTTCATCACAATGAGCAGCATTTACGAAAGGGCAATTAACAGATTCCCAAAAGAACTGGAAATAGTAAATTGCTAATAGCATCCCTAAGGTTTTGCTTTTTGCTCTGATAAATTAAGTAATTTAATAATAGAGGCAGTGTGAACCAAAAAGAACACAAGCTTAAAAGGCAGAGGACTTACGTTCTGATCCTCGCTCTGCCAGCCTGTGACTCTCCACCAGTGACTTATCTGCTCTGAGCCTCTGTTAACTCACCTTTTATGTGACAAGTTGTATTCACACGACTGGTTGTCAGAACGTGTTTCTGAAATCCTTATGGTTCTATGCATGAAATCTGATTTCAAATTTCATTTTTAAATATACCATAGACTATTTACAAACAAAAACAATGTATATATACTCATAACAGACACTAAAAATTCATTATTTTGTGCAGCCTTGAGCTAAAGTTTCTGTTTAATAAAGTGCATTACAAAATTGCCAACTGAGGTGTTAAAACAAAAAAAAAAAACATAACTGTTTACCACACTTACCTGGGTATATCAGTGTTTACTTGATCTAGGCAATGTAATAAAATATATGAAGAATGAAATAATACATGATTACATGTGTCTTTCACAAAACTAAATTTCAAAAGTTTGTGTTCACCAAAAATAAGCTTAATTTATTAAAAATAAATAGTTTATCTATGTTTAAAAATTAGGTTTCTGGATAATATTTTCTTTGCTAAAAAGTAATCTACATAATCTTAAGGTACCTTAGAACTCTCACATTCCATAAAATTATAGTCTTAAAGCCTAATAGAATCTTACAGTTTAAGAAAAATAAGCTTATATGTTTAAGATTCTCATTAGATTCATCAGTGTTTCCATCTTTAACTGATTTCCTATACTTTAAGAGCTAAAAAAAATTCCATGAAATTTCAATATAAAGCAATATATATATAAAATATATATAAGGCCTTATATATTATTGTTCTATGTCTCCAGATTATTCCAGTTCAGTCTAAAATATTCTGTTTTTCTCAGGATACCTCTCTCTACTTGAATCTTCTTCATTCTCTCAAGTGAATCTGTCCAAAAAAAAATGTTGATTTCTAACTAATCATCACGAGTAGAAACTTCTCTCTTATACATATGGCATTTAAATTTTAGAAACATCTTCCTATTTCTCTAAACTTTGACCCCCTCCTATATAAATTAGGGTGGTTTGGGAGAAAATGCAAGCTAACCTATGGACTTTAAAATAAATATAGTTTCCTATGATAATATTTTCATTTATAACTCCAGTTGTTACCATTGATTAGAAAATCAGCCCTGTCTGAATGCTCATGTTTTCCATTATAGAACAAAGGCAAGAGCAAGGTGAATTAGGAAGAGGGAAACAAGACATGGGTTTTATTTCAAAGAAAGAGCCAATGGGGACATCACAAGAATCATCTGATGTAGATGCCTATTCAGTTTTTTATCACACCACACACTAGTATAACCAGGAAATGCAAGGCACTCTCTGCCTACTCTGCCTAGCCTACCAAATTAAATCTAATTTATTTCATAAAAAGACCTAAGGCATATAGTCATCTGAATGACTGGCTCAGTACGCAATGAATTCCCCAGAATATTAATAGGTTTGTTATAGCCTGAATGTTGATTTATTGAAAGTGTCATTCCAGCCTATGCATATTGATTCTCAAAAGCTAATATGTGACAAAAATTCTTGGTCTGTCAAAGCTGTCCCATGAGCTGGTCTGACTGGTTCCTTTGCCACCGATGCTAGTCCCAGCTGATTTTTGCCTCAAAGAAGCAGGGGGAAGCCGGTGGCAGCAAAGGCAGGTGGTTAGGAGCAGACACCTTTGAGTCACAGCAGTGGTGCTCAGCTGCCAGCGATTTTGTCCCCAGGAGATGTTTGGTCATGTCTGGAGATCGTTTTGGTCGTCCCAACTGGGGGATGCTTCTGGCATCTAGTGGGTAGAGGCAGAGATGGTGCCAAACACCACGCAGTGCCCAGGACGGGCCCATGAGAATTGCCTGGTCTCAAACGTCAGTAGTGCTGAGATTGAACACCCTGAGTCAGACTACATGCGTTTAGTTCTGATGTTGTCCATACCCACAGCTTGCTTTGGGAACCCTTCCCACGCTTCCCAAGCGTCAACTGTCTCATCTTTGAAAAGAGTGAATCCCATATCCTATTTCACAGGGCAAAGATGGCTGTAAAAATGAAACCAATCAATGCTTACTAAGCACTGGGGATGCTCCCTAACACATAACATGCCCGGTGCATCTTAGTTATTGTTAGTAAAGGAAATAATGATACAAATAGCAGCAACAACAAAGGCTTTCTTCAGGCTGGATGGCCCGTCTAGAGGTTTCCAGTGCATCTTCGCATTCCAAGAGGACTTTGGTTCAAAAGCCAGTTATAGGCATTCAGAAAATGGCCACATGCAAAACCCAGAAATTTTCTTTAAGCTAAAACCCTACCAGGCAGGATCTTTTTTTTTTCTTCCACTTTTCATTTTAAGTTCCAGGGTACATGTGCAGGATATGCAGGTTTGTTACATAGGTAAACGTGTACCATGGTGGTGTGCTGCACAGATCAACCCATCACCTAGGTATTAAGCCCAGCATCCATTAGGTATTCTTCCTGATGCTCGCCCTCCCCCCAGCGCCCCAATAGGCCCCAGTGCGTGTTGTTCCACCATGTGTCCGTGCGTGCTTGTCATTCAGCTCCCACTTATAAGTGAGAACATGCAGTGTTTGCTTTTCTGTTCCTGCATTAGTTTGCTGAGGATACTGGTTTCCAGCTTCATCCACGTCCCTGCAAAGGATATGGTCTTGTTCCTTTTTATGGTTGCATACCATTCCCTGGTATATATGGACCACATTTTCTGTATCCAGTGTATCACTGATGGGCATCTGGGTTGATTCCAAGTCTTTGCTATTGTGAACAGTGCTCCAGCCAGGATCTTACTATGCCACTCCCACGCCCTGAGAAATAAGTAAAAGAGGTCACAGTGAGTAATAGCCTATTTGAGCTACTCATGTGCTCTCTATTAGGGATGAGGGACATTAATGTGGAGTCACCTTTAGGATGTGATGTGTGAGGTCAAGATAGAAATGTAGCTTATTGAAGTTTACTGAATTCTGTGGAGGATCCATGAGTTTATATGCTGGGAATTAATGCAAGTCCATATTCTATTGGTTATGACCCCTCCCCTGACCTTATAGATGACGCCTGAAAGGTCATGAAGGCAAGCATCCTGGGGCTAATTAGCACTTAGGCATGGCAGGCCTTTCAGCCATGCTCAACCTTTGTCATGGATTTTCAGGGGGAAGCCGACAGGGAGCACTGCGAAACATTTTTATAACTATTAACCAGTGCTTTGGAGTTGACCTGAAATACAAGCCAATTCAGTCAATTAATGTAAAACTGTGAAAATAGTTATCTCTATTTCATATTACTCTCAGCATCTCTGGCGAAGTCTCATTAACAATGCATGTATTTTTTTTTTTTTTTTTTTTTTTTGGGAAACACAATTGTTAGTTGTCACGAGCCAGAAAGATCATTTATCCGCAGAACACATAGAGAGAAATTGCTAAGAAGTCCCTTGAATCTTCTCCCTAGCATACTTTTACAAAACCAAATTCACTCTCAAACTTCAAAAGAAGCCGAGGGAGAAGGAAGAATTCTGCATTGCCAGACTTCGTGATTAAATTTAGTGAAAGATGCTGAAAATGTCTGTGGAAATTCTCAAAAAGCTATGAAACGTTAAATGTGCCACACAGTTGCTAAAAGTCTAAGCTAAAATACTTGAAGTGCTTATGAAGGTCATATTATAAGTCTATTATAAGATGGTCTTTTGTTTCAATACCAAAAAGTTGTGCAAGTCCTCTAGGAAACCCTTGTAAAAATTCAATTAACCTTTGTGCCAAAAAAACAAGACCCAGAAACAATGCCAGAATTGGGGTCATTAACCACGCGCTGGCCTCATGGTTGAGAACAGCCAAGTACTCAGTCAAATGCTCTGAAAGTCAGGCTAGCTTGCAGGGAATTAACTGTAACATAGAAAGCATTCTTCATGCTTCCCTGCCCAGCTAATGTGCATTGTACTTTGTTCCCATTTTGTTTTCTAAAACATTCCTAATTATGTAGAGAAAGTACGTATTTAAAAGCCAATTCTCAAACTAACTGGCTAATATATGGTGGCTTTCTCCCTTAAAGAACTTATTCATATTATTTCATACTTCTATTCATATTTATATTGATGACAATGTTTTCTTGACCTAAGAGTAGGGGCAAGGACAACTTTTTATATAAGCTTCCCGAGGGAGATTCTTTTGATCCTAATAGAACCTAACACAGCATGCTGGCATGCTGACAAATATTCTTCACAGCGTCAGTAGGTCATGAGAACATGGTTAGTAAATATTTGCCACACAGTCTCTAAAGCATGAATATTGGAGCCATAAAACTTTAAATGTATCATTGGTTGTAAAATCTAGTTGAGTAACATGTTTTAAATTATTCTTGTTTTGATGTTATCTATTTGATTATACAGTTTTCAAAAACTGATAAGTTTTGTTAACAATTTTACTTGAGATTGTTTCTTTGAAAGTCACTTACATTTTTCATTTTAAGTGACTGCTGAACTCATCATTGATATAGTATGATGTTGTTGCAGTCCCCGCCACCCCCGGTAAAACGAACATATTTATGTACCAATGTGGCACTAATTTTCTAAAGTGACTCTAACAAACCTGATTCTTGTTTCTTTTGTCTTCCCCCTTCCCTCCCTTTCTTCCTTCTTTCCTTCCTTTCTTCCTTCCTTCTTTGACAAATTGCCCAACTTGAGTTTATGTGAAGAGAAGAAAATAACAGAGGATTTGTGCCAATTCACTAATGTGTTCTAAGGCACAATCAATAAGAACAATAATAAAGTGCTCAAATAGAATGATAGGATTTCATCTTGAAACCCGGGACTTAACGACAGCTGCCTTTTAAAATTACCAAATTCACTACCTACGCTCTTAGTGCGGCAAAGGTTCTTTTTTTATTTTCTTGGTGTTTTTTTTTTTGTTTGTTTGTTTGTTTTTCTTTGTTTTTTTGTTTTTCCAGATGGAGTCTTGCTCTATCGCCAGGCTGGAGGGCAGTGGTGCGATCTCGGCTCACTGCAACCTCCGCCTCCCGAGTTCAAGCAATCCTCCTGCCTCAGCCTCCAGAGTAGCTGGGACTACAGGCGCCTGCCACCACACCCAGCTAACTTTTTGTATTTTTAGTAGAGATGGGGTTTCACCATGTTGGCCACGATGGTCTCGATCTCTTGACCTCATGATCCGCCTGCCTCAGCCTCCCAAAATGCTGGGATTACAGGCGTGAGTCACCGCACCCGGCCAAAGGTTCTTTTTATTACTTTTCCTGATGCCTTCTGCCCCTTGTACTGGGTACAAAGGTAGGATATGTTGGGTGAGAGAGTTGATAGGAATTCTTCAGGAAAAACTATGTGATTTTAATTGGAGGAGCCCTTTCTAAAAAGAACCTTGATACATTTTGAATAGCATTTAAGGAATATATACGAAACAGTTCTATGGTGGCATGTAATATTTTCAATTCCAAACACTGCCCTTGACTGGAATATGCCAACGTTCTTTGTGGCATCTGAAGTCAGGGGCAGTGCCTGCCACTTCCACGCGGTGCTGCTTGGAGCCAGCGTCTCATGCTTCCCTCAGGACCTGCCTCTTCGTGACTGTGAAGCGCTTTTCTCCATGCCCGGTTACCATGGAGAAAGCTGCACCATCAGCTTTCCTTTCCAGTCACCAGTGGGTTGTTAGCACACTGGTTATGAAAATGGTTTCTCTAATGCTAATTAGTTATAGCAATGAAATTAAAAGCGGCGCCTGCTTTTCTTTATTGATACTCTTCAGCATGTGCTGAGGCAGGTATTTCAGATAAGGCCTGAAATTACTAATTATACTTTCTGGCAAGAGAAAACATTCACTTAGCATGTAATGGGTTAGACATTAACTCTTTCTTACCTTCCATTGAAGGTTCCAGTTAGGTGATTTCCTGCAAAGGAGATGATATTTCCTGAGTCTTGTCTGCTTCCTGTAATAGTGTACTTGGCTCCTTGTGCCCCAAAGCCCAGAACCAGGAATGCACAAAAGACCCATCATCGCCGTGTTATTAATACCAATGTAATCAAACTCTGGCTTCTGGCATTTTGTGAGTCTGCTATTTTAAGCAAGCTGTTTAAGCTCTCAATTTTCTCATATGTGAAATAAGAGAATTAAGATTCTTTTCCAGGATTGTTGTGATGGTGGAATAGGAAAATCAGGCCAGCTTGGAGTATGCGACCTGTACAGTCACACAGGGCCCTGCACTCACAAGGCGCCCCCGCCACCCCAGAGTTTGAGGCTCTACTGCTAACATCTCGAAATGTAAATCATTTTTGAAGAAGAGCCTCTGCGTCTTTGTTTTGTACTGGGCTTCACAAATTATATGGTCATGGTCAGCCAGGAAACGCTGCAGTGATAATAAATACTCCAAAATCTCAGTGGCTTCACCCAACAAAAGTTCATTTCTCGCTCATGCTATGACCTCCACACGGCAGAAGGCTGCCCTCCTCATCAAGGCCCAGACTGACAGAGGCTCACTTTCACCTGGGCTTCCGTGATCCCGCACCAGAAGGAAAGGAGCAAGGAATTGTGCACTGGCCCTTAAAGCTGTCACCCGGAGTGACACTTGTCACTGGTGCTCACAATTCTTTGTCCAGAGCAAATTGTGTGGCCTGCTCTAACTTCAAAGGGGATGGGAAGTGCATTTCCACCTTGCACCTGGAAAGCAGGGGGCTGGGGAAGTTGGAGACCAGTGCCACACTGTCACAATACAGGGAAGGGGTGCCCCAGTGACCCCTGCTATGTGCAAGCCACCCTTCAAAGGGTAAGATTTTCGTAAGATTACCCATTGTAAGATTTCAGGTTTCTCCTAAAACAAAGCCAAGCCAAATTGCTCAAAAGTAAGATCACTTACCTTTTAAAAGAAGCCCTTAATTTTCTTATTTTCCAAGAAGTTCAAGATTCTCTTGACTGTCATCTTCCCCGGGGACAGAGCATATGCTCAGAAAGTTAATGTCACAGCATCAGGATTAAATCCTTTCCAGCCGAACTGAGACACGGAAACCAGCATTGCCGATTCCCTCATTACGCTTCCTCAAGATGGAAATGGCATTGCTGCTTGTGTTCCGATTGTAAAATATAAACGTATTATTATAACACATTTGAGCAAGATGAAAAAGTAGAAAGTTAACATAAAAAGCTAAAATCAGTAAGATCAGGAATCTCGCTGCTTACTATTACTTATCTTTCTAGGCATTTTAGGATACATTCCCACGCTGGAAACTTTTTTAACTATTAGTATTATTATACATGTGAATGTGTACATAGTGTTTTATGAACTGCTTTATTATGGGCATGTATGTACTAAATATAGTGATAATGATGCTGTTTTTCAAATGTCATCATTGTGCGAAGTAATCACCTGCTACACAACAATCACATGGCATATAGAATGATTTAACTCCCTGTCCTCAGGCCTCAGTTACAGGTTCTAGAGGCGGCCACATAGCAGTTGTTATTCCAGAAACTTTCTGCACATCTATAAGCAAATACATCTTTTCTCTTTCATCCAAATTGTTGCACTCTATGTATAAATTGTTTTCATTGTTCTATAGTATTTCTTTTTATGAAATAACATTATTTGTTTAATGACTTACATATTTATATGACTATAGCTGTATCATTGCATTAGTATATCTACAGAAAGTTTATTTACTTGTTTATTTGAGACATCATTTTTGTTTTGTTTTTGCCACAAGGTCTCACTCTGTCACTCAGGCTGGGAGTACAGTGGCACAATCAAAGCTCACTGCAGCCTCAACCTCTCAGGCTCACATGATCCTCCCACCTCAGCCTCCTGAATAGCTGGGACTACAGTACCCGCCAGCAGGCTAGGCTAATTTATTGTATTTTTTTCTAAAGACAGGACGTTGCCATGTTGCCCAGGCTGGCCTCAAACCCCTGGACTCACGTGATCAACCCACCTCAGGCTCCCAAAGTCTGGGATTACAGGCGTGAGCCACTGCATCTGGCTGGCCACATCATTCAGAATTTTTTGAAGAGGCCACATAACAGCTATTTTGAGAATTAAATGAAATAATCCTTTGGAAAGTATTTTGTAAATTAATTATCACGTGTGTAACTATACTGATAGTAAACGGTAATTATTTTACCATATGTCCTCTCTACTTGTGTTATTTTATTAATAAGTGCAATAATATAATTCTGCAGCTACTATGTGTGAATTTCATATTCCAATGGAAATCATACTGTAAAGACAGGCATAATACATATGAAAAAGCAACATGTTTTTGTGGAACTATAGCCTGAGAAGTGGTGGGAGCCACAATACTTAGTTTGCCCAAGGCAAGATGTTTTATGCCCCTTGTTCACGAGTACCTGCTAATATGTTCCCTTTCACTCTCAAATTTGTTCAGTTGGACAATAAATCATATTGTCATTTGATTTATGAGTAAATCAACCAGGCCCCAAATCTTGAAAGAGACATCCTTAATCTGCTTGTGTATACTGTCATTTTACTGTCCTCAGAGTATCTAAAATGGAACACATTGCAACTGCTCCTTGTTAAATTAGTTCACTGTGATACGGTTCAGGTACAACAGTTCATTTACACTTTACACAAATCTGTTGATTTAAAGCCACTTTTCATGCCGCTCTTTCCTGCTTTGGAGACTGGTTGCTGTCTTGTTCCTCTCTCTTCCATCCTGCCAGGCTGATTATCTTCCCCTCCAGATTATACTGGGAAGCAAGGAAGGCTTGCATAAGCCTTCTTCAATATATTTGCTACCGTTATCAGGATAGTTACATTTGTAATGCTTATGCATTCTAATAACATGATATATCTATTTAATTTCCCTATTTTCCCATTTGTGACACAGAAAACTAAAAATTACTTCTAAAAAGTATTCTATCTAAAAACAACTTACTCTTTCACACTTCCAATGATAATCCCCCAAATAAAGCTAATTTGCTTCTACTCTGCTACAACTGAATTAAGAAAGGCCATGTTCATCACCTTGAATCATTAACCTTATGCTAAGGAAAAGTACCAATTATTATTATTTTTTTTTTTTTGAGATGGAGTTTTGCTGTGGTTGCCCAGGCTGCAGTGCAATGGTGCGATCTCAGCTCACTGCAACCTCTGCCTCCTGGGTTCAAGCGATTCTCCTGCCTCAGCCTCCGAGTAGCTGGGATTACTGGCATGTGCCACCACGCCCGGGTAATTTTGTATTTTTAGTAGAGACGGGTTTCTCCATGTTGGTCGCGCTGGTCTCGAACCACTGACCTCGTGATCCACCCACCTTGGCCTCCCAAAGTGCTGGGATTACAGGCATGAGCCACTGCGCCCAGCCAAGTCCCATTATTTTTTTCCATCACCAATACAAGCTGCTGATCACCTGCAAGAAGAGTCACTTCGTGTTTTTAACACTTTTAAAGCAAAATATCTTTTCAAAACTCTGGGTAGGAAACTACACAGGAATAGCATTCTGTGATAATTAACCACACTGGTGAGTTAAATGCTGTTGGCGTTTCCTCAGGATACCTCACTCTCCAACATCATCCAAGTTAATTAGCCGACATCACGGGCACTTCTGTGCCTGCCTTACTGCCTCATTAGAACTGCGTGCGCTGGTTTGTGTCCAAGCCAGTTCACCTCAGCTCGCCCACCAGTGATTCTGTTCGCAGCTCCTGTGCGCTGGCTCTCGATTTCCATCGCCTTCCTTTTCACGCTGGATAACGTCTTCCCAGAGGTTGCGAGACAGCAAAGCACGGTCTCATTTCATTGTAATGAGGGAATGTCCCAGTCAGAGCCAAAGATTTAGAAATTCCACAGTAATTCCAGCACATCTCCAGTGTTCTCAGAAATCGATCACTGTGTGACTAAACAGCCAGTGTCAAAGAAACAAATCGGCGGCTCTTCTGCCTCCCGGCTGCCGTAACTTCCTGACAACTGTTCTTTTCCTGGGAGCCATTTTTAATGGCCTTTTTAATCACCGTCATCAACAGTAGGGAACTCTCAATAAGGTCTTCAGCTTTAAAATGTTTTTGAAAGTGAGTTGGAGACGCATAAATATTTAGATTTTCTCAAGGAAAAGTGTCTTAAGTGTCTGAGTTCTAAATGTGAGCCAAGTTTTCTTTGAAAATGTATCCCAATTACAGTTGTAAATAGTAATCCCACAAACAAAAGCTTGGGGGGGGGGGGGAAGTTACTTAAAACAGTTGAATTCCCTAAATTTTGACTTCCCCACACATCAGAAGCAGCAGCTTTTTTTAGGACGTAATTATTTTCCTGATATACATTCTCACACTCCTGGGAAAGAGTTTTAGCCATTTTGTGCTAGAGATCCATTTGGCAGTTTGATGAACACTTTGGACGCTATCTTGAATAATTTTTTTTTTTCTTTGAGAGGAAGTCTCACTCTGTTGCCCAGGCTGGAGTGCAGTGGCACAATCTCGGCTCACTGCAAGCTCCACCTCCCAGGTTCACTCCATTCTTCTGCCTCAGCCTTCCGAGTAGCTAGGATTACAGGCGCCCGTCACCACACCCGGCTAATTTTTTTGTATTTTTAGTAGAAACAGGGTTTCACCGTGTTAGCCAGGATGGTCTCCATCTCCTGACCTTGTGATCCGCCCGCCTCGGCCTCCCAAAGTGCTGGGATTACAGGCATAAGTCACCGTGCCCAGCCTATCTTGAATAATATTTTTAAATATATAAAATATAGATGATTGCAAGGAAAATGCAGTTATCAGAGTAGTAAAAATAAATTTGTGGTTTTTAATATGTGTTTCTTTATGAATGAATTAAATAACAAGTCAGGCCAGTAACAGTGGCCCTTGCCTATAATCCTAGCACTTTGGGAGACCAAGGCAAGCAGATTCCTTGAGTTCAGGAGTTCAAGACCAGCCTGGGCAACATGGCAAAAACCCGTCTCTACAAAAGATATAAAAATGCCTCAGCTACCCAAAAGGCTGAGGTGGGAGGATCACTTGAACCCAGGAGGTCAAGACTGCGGCAAGTTGCATTGCACTGGCTGCACTCCAGCCTGGGCGACAGAGCGAGACCCTGTCTCAAAAATGCAAGTAAAGAAAAATAACAAGTCAATACTGTACATTTAAAATGTAGCAAGTTAAAGTAAAACTTTATGGTTTAAAGAAATACCAGTGCAAAGAACATTTTTGCTGAGTTTACCTGAGAACAATAAACCATGCATGAGAATGACTCCCCTCCTTCCTCATGATGACCAAAAACAAATTGCAAATGGGAATACTGGAAAGCAACGTGAATGTCTGGGTCACCAGTGTGGGAAGAGGCAACTGCATTCCCCCCAGTTGGCAGCTCCATCACACCAGTCGATAGGACAGCAGCGATCACACGCAATCTACTGTATAAGTAACAGCGGGTCAGGCGCGGTGGCTCTCACGCCTGTAATCCCAGCACTTTGGGAGGCAGGCGGATCACGAGGTCAAGAGATGGAGACCATCCTGGCCAACATGGTAAAACCCTGTCTCTACTAAAAATACAAAACTTAGCTGCGCATGGTGGTGCACGCCTGTAGTCCCAGCTTCTTGGAAGGCTGGGCTGAGGCAGGAGAATCAATTGAACCCGGGAGGTAGAGATTGCAGTGAACTGAGATTGCACCACTGCACTCCAGCCTGGTGACAGAGCGAGACTTCATCTCAAAAAATAAAAATAAGTAATGGTGGGCCTTGGCATGGTGGCTCATGCCTGTAATCCCAGCACTTTGGGAGGCCGAGGTGGGCAGATCATGAGGTCAGGAGATCAAGACCATCTTGGCTAACATGGTGAAACCCCATCTCTACTAAAAATCCAAAAAAAAAAAAAAAATTAGCCAGGCTTGGTAGTGGGCACCTGTAGTCCCAGCTACTCGGGAGGCTGAGGCAGGAGAATGGCAGGAACCTGGAAGGCAGAGCTTGCAGTGAGCCAAGATTGTGCCACTACACTCCAGCCTGGGCAACAGAGTGAGACTCTGTCTCAAAAAAAAAAAAAGTAATAGTGAATATAGTTGCTATTTCAAGCTGTCTACCGCTATTCTAAAAATCGTATGAAAATATCTATGATTCTCATTTGTGACAAAGTCACAGATACCACTAGCATTACTGATATTCATGCCTATATTTATAACTGAAAGAAACACCACACTTCAGGTAGAGATTAGTGAAATTAAATATATAATTAATTCCCATCCAAGATCACAAGCTCCACAGACTTCCTGTTAACAGTCTCAATCCTACAGGAAACAAGAGACTATGGTTGGCGTAGGAAGGACAAGATGAAGGAGAATAACTACGGGGTAGCTAACAAGGTAAGGGTTATGAAGAATCACTACACGCCAGGCCCTGTGCTGGGTACTTCCACGGAGTAGCTGTGCTGGGTACTTCCACGGAGTAGCTGTGCTGGGTACTTCCGCGGAGTAGCCAATTCATTCTCACATGACTGCACCATTTACTTGTACACAGTACTAATAAACAGTGGGGCCATAATACAAATCCATGCCACCACAGGAGAGGTGGAGTGACTTCCTGGTAAGTTTGGAAAGAGTAAACTGATCATGCTCCATGCCCATTTTTTTCTTGGCAGCAGATGCTCTGCAGAGAACTTATGTCCTGCTGTGTTTTTCGAGGAAGTCTGGCTCTGCCTAAGCTTGGGTGGATAGATTTTCACAAGCATAAAAATTGATATTAGAAAACCCACTAGTCCACATACACAAGTCATGCCCTCCATCCTAGCTATCTTGTGTATAAAAATGCCACTACACCTGCTCTCCTTTCTTACTTATTTTTCTATTAAATATAGTTAAGGTGTACAACATATTTTGATATATTTATATATAATGAAGTGGTTACTGTACTCAAGCAGATTCACATACTTATCATCCTGCATGGTTACTTTTTTCATACGTATATAGTGATAGCACCTAAAATCTACTCTTTCTGCAAATTTTCATTACATAATACAATATTATAATTGTAGTCCTCTAATACATTTCTAGAATATTTGTCCTACCTGTAACTTTCTGTGCTTTGGCCCATATCTTCCCATTTACTCCCACAATTCCCCCCACTACTTCTGGTAACCCCCATTTTATTCTGTTTCTATATATTTGATATTTTTTTTAAGATTCCACATGTAAGTGAGATCATGCAGAACTTTTTTTCTGTGTCTGGCTTATTTCACTTAGCATAACGTCCTTCAGGTTAATGCATGTTACCAAAAATGGTAGGATCTCCTTTATAAGGCTTAATGATATTCCATTTTATATATGTGTGTGTGTATGTGTGTGTGTGTATATATATATATATAAATTTATGGATATAGAGATATCTCTATATATAATGCTCCCCTCTCCCTAATATACATGTATATGATATATTCCACAATTTCTTTATCCATTCATCCTTTGATGCTTACTTAGGTTGTTTGCATATCTTGCTATTGCAAATAATGCCACAGTGAACATAAGAAGGCACCCGTCTCTGTGAGGTGCTAATTTTACTTCTTTTGAGTATAGACTCAGCAGAGGGATTGCTGGATCATACGGTATTACAGTTCTATTTTTTTGTGTTTTAAGGAACCTTTGTACTGTTTTCCATAAAGTCTGCAACAATTTACATTCCCACCAACAGGGTGTCAGGGTTCCCTTTTCTCCAACCCTTGCTACCACTTGTTATGTCTTTTTGATAATGGCCATCCTAACAGGTATGAGTTGCTATCTCGTGGTTTTCGTTTGCCTGTCCCTGATGATCAGCGATGTTGACTACCTTTTCATATGCCTGTTGGCCATTTTTATATATTTTTTGGAGAAATGTCTATTCAGGCTCTTTGCCCATTTTTTAATCAGGTTATTTGGGGTTTTTTGCTATTGAGTTGTATGCATTTCTTTTACATTTTGGATATTAACCCCTTATCAAATATATGGTTTTCAAATATTTTCTTCCAATCTGTAAGCTGCCTTTTGATTCTGTTCATCGCTTCCTTTGCTGTGCAGAAGCTTTTTAGTTTGATGTAGTCCAATTGTTTATTTTGCTTTTGTTGCCTGAGCTTTGATGTGGTATCCAAAAAGTTATTGCCAAGGCGATGAGGTTTCCCTGTGTTTTCTACTAGGAATGTTATAATTTCAGGTCCTATGTTAAGTTCTTTCATCTCTGTTGAGTTGATTTTTGTGTATGATATAAGCTAAGGGTCCAATTCATTATTTTACATGCAGCTATCCAGTTTTTCCAACACCATTTACTGAAGAGACTGTCCTATCCGGATACCATTGTGTCTTCTTGATGTCTTTGTCAAAAATTAGTTGACCCATTTTTCTTTTCAAACTGAGACAGGGATGGTAGGCGTCATGGATTGGGTGTCCTTAAACTCCAACACCTTCTGCAATTAAGACTGGCTCTCTTCTAAAGGCATTCATTCTATTTTCAAACAATTCTGATTTTTACAATGTTTTTCTTTATATCTAGCTAAAATCAACCTCCCTCTGTTGTCCTGTGGTATTTGGAAGCCTTAGTCCTTCTGGGAAGGGCTTATCCTTCAGCCATTAAAGCAGGCCATGAAGAAGATTACCAACTCTACCAAACACCCTGGTCCAAACAGACATACGTCCTTCCTTCCTAACGTGGTCAAAAGATGAGATTAGGTTTTTCAAAAATTTATCAAATGAGAGAGAACTTCTTCTTCATAGGCTTCAGTATTTTTTTAATGTCTCCCAAAGTTGATATTGAAATTAAACAGATTCCAGGTGAGGTCTTGCCACCATATAGCAAAGGAAAACTATCCACACCTTCAGTTTATGCTGTATTTTTCTATTAGTGTTACCTTAGATTAATCTTTCATAGATGCATTTATTGTATATTAATTCTCTTTATGACACATGTTCTGTTAAGCTATAGCTCCCACAGCGCATATAGCTGTTATATACATTCTAGTACTGGGATTTAAACTGTTCTCTAAAAGTCTGCTCTATTCATCTTGTTAGATTACCCAGTGATTTCAGACGGTGAGGGGATGTTTTTGAATCCTGATTCTGTTTCCGATATACTGTCCAATTCAAGAGCATATAGAAATTAGGTCATCATTCTGTCAAGGTCTATTTTCAAGTTGTTAATGAAAGTGCCTAAGAGGATACATTCCTCATTACCCAATCCGTATTTCATCATGTCTTTGTTTTTCATGTCTTGAAGATTTCTTGTTTTGATTTGGTTTGGTTTAGTTTGGTTTTTCATCCTTATAATATTCGTCTAATGCTGACATACTGGGAACGTATTGAATTTTCATAAGTTTGAATTAATAAACAAATATTTTCTTATAAAGCTGCTTACGTAGGTGTATGTCTGGGAATGAAATAAAACAACATCCCCATAACCCCAAAACTCAGACACTGCAGACTCTGCTAATGTTTGGCTGTATTTCTTTCTAGGCTTTTTGAAGGAGGATTTTTCTAAAGTACATTTTCACTCTGTTCATTACCTGGCCCTTCTCTGTCTCTCATTCTATTGAGAGGGAGTGGTTAGTCCAGTCCTAACATTTGCAGGACCTGGGACAAGAAGGCAAGTGTGGGTTCACATGGCCCTCATCTCAATGTTTAAAAATTCTAAATCACACTAGCAAGCTGTTAAATAAAATACATGCTATCCTCTTACCTGAAGGAGTACATCTTCATAAGGACCCGGGAGGCCAGATTCTAACTTAGAATTCTCTGACCCCTCAGAATTCTTTACCAGAACTTAGTGAAACTGGGAGAGTCAGCCCAGACCTCTTCTCTTGTCCAGCTCTGCCCCGCCTAGAAGGTTCTCTGCACACACATAGGTAAACACCCAGCCCGAAAATCTCAGATTCATCCACATCCCCCACATGTAGCAGCCCTTCAGGCAGCCTTCGGGCTCTGGGTAGGCACACCGCTGGAGCAGTCCACTCTCAGAAGGACAGATGGGCGGAAACTGCCTGCACAAGCCCTGAATCAAGCCCAGGTCATTTGGGCAGGGAGTTCTGGGGCTCGGGTGCCTGGGCATAGTCTGAAGGGCGAGCGTGTGCTGTTGTGGATGCAGTTTTTTAGCTCCACAGACTCTTTGCTCCAGGAAGAGGGGTGTGGCCAGAGGAGGACCAGGGCAGAACCCTCTAAAACATAGGACATCTCTTGAGCAGGTCAAAGGGTTAAACTGGGAGTGATTCTCAGGTAATCCAGAGTGTCCTGCTCTTAGGAAATTCTAATCCATTGAGAATTACTCTTGAGTGTTCATAATGGGAGTTCCTGCTACCTAGAGGAAGACCTTAGGAGTGGAAAGCATGATCCTACCACCACTCCTAGCTCCAGCAGAAGAGTGATGAGCACTGGGTAGAGCCATTGAAGAGGGGAATGAAGATTTAGATGGGCGACTACATCAAATAATACCCTAATGGGCCTATGTCAGCAAAGGTAGTAATATAACTAAAGCATATAATCAAACACAAAAATTATGTGGCATAGACTGTACACCATTATTTTAGTGTAGGTTACAAGGCTCAGACTGCTTGGGTTTAGACCCTAGCCAGAGTTCACTTCCTAGCTATGTGATTTTGAGCAAATTAACTTCTCTATGGCTCACTTTCCTCTTCTATTAAATGGGTATTTTTTAAGAGTGCCTACCTTGGTGAATTGAAGGAAATTATGTATGTTGGATGCTTAGCCTAGCAATGCCCAGTACATAGTAAGCACTTTGCAAGCATTAGCTAAGTTTTAAGTAGAACAATTGTTACCACATTAATAATAATATCTATCTCATAATCTGTAATAAATATCTCGTAATCTATTAGAAAATGCAGGCTATTGGTCCTCTACCTCTCACAGTTCAATAATATGTGTATTAGTTTCCAGTGGTTGCCATAAAAAATTATCACAAATGTAATGGCTGAAAACAACACGGATTTATTTTCTTACAGCTCTGTAGGTCAGAAGTCCTAAAGTCAAGGTGTCGCAGGGCTGCATTCCTTCTGTAGGCTGTGGGGGAGAATCCCCTTTTCTCCCTTTTCAGGCTTCTTGAGGCTGCCTGGATTCCTTGGCTTGAGGTACCTTCCTTCAACTTCAAAACCAGCAAAGTAATCTTCAGATTTTAATCTCTCTCTCTCTCTCTCTCTCTCAATCTCTCTCTCTCTCTCTCTCTCTCTTTCTCTCTCTCTCTCTCTTCATCACTGGGCCCACCTGGATAGTACAGAATAATTTCACCACCTCAAGACCCTTAACCTACTCATTTCTGCAAAGTCCCTTTGCAATGTAAGATGCTGTGTTAGTCTGTTCTCACACTGCTATGAAGAAATACCCGAAACTGAGTAATTTATAAAGAAAAGAGGTTTAATTGACTCACAGTTCTGCATGGCTGGGGAGGCCTCAGGAAACTTACATCATGGCGGAAGGCACCTCTTCACAGGATGGCAGGAGAGAGAATGGGTGCCCAGTAAAGGGGGAAGCCTCTTATAAAACCATCAGATCTTGTGAGAACTCACTCACTATCACGAGAACAGCCTGGGGGATACCACCCCCGTGATTCAGCTATGTCCACCTGGTCCCATCCTTGACACAGGGGATTATTACAATTCAAGGTAACATTTGGATGGGGACACAGAGCCAAACCATAAACACTACCATGTGCACAAGTTCCAGGGATGAGTACACAGACATGGGGGGGTGGCAGTATTGACTCTTTGTAAGCATTTTGATGGGGAGTCATTAGGAGATGTATGAAGGAATTTTACTTGGCCTGTAGGGAGCACCCATTTGTGTACTGCTGGGTTTTCGTGTAAGAGGAAGTTGCCTTGGTTGTAGTCAGCATTATCAGTTAACCAGGTTAGTGTTCAGTATGTCTTACGGGAAGGACTGAGGGGCGTCTAGGCTGACAGTGAGTGTGAGGGCCTTCAACTGTGGCCACAAGGACAACTTAACAAATGAATGAACACACACTGTGCATGCTTTCCTGTCCTTGAGAAGAGCATACCCAAGTCCTCTGAGGCTGGGTCCTCCCAGCAGCTGCATTAGTTGCAAATAACAGAGTAATTCCCAGGCCATGGATGCAAGGATGGGAGATGGTAACTTAGACTGTGGTGACACCTTCACTGAAATCTGAGCCTTCCTGAAATGCGAGTATTTGAAAGAATAGCAGATGACATCGGGCAGATTTCAGTAAAGGATGAATGCGTTTTTAACTTTAAATTTCTAAACATATTAATAAGCACATGCCAATAAATAGGGAGTGAGGCAGAAATGGAGTCAGGCTGAAGTACCCCCTTGCCATTTAAAGTATACTTTGTGGGATTTGATGTTTATTAGGGTTGACTTTTCAAGGCTGAGTAAGTACTCAGTGGTTTTATTCTAGTCCAGCCTTCTCTGGTGGTTGCCATAATTAATTTTAGCCAACAAGGACAACAGAGAACACATAACCCTATAATCGAGTCACTTAAATAAATCACATGTAGATTCCAACTTTGGAGTCAATTCTTGCTTGTCCCTGTGTTTATTCTGTAGACTTCAGCTTCTAGCTCATGAAGTTCACTCAGTATCATTTTACTCCACCCCCCGAGAATCACTCTATCCCTGAGTTCCCATTCAGAATGTACTCTGTCTCAGCTGCCCTTTTATGACCAAATTATAGTAGAAATTTTTTAAAACTGTCTAGCTGAAAAATTCCGTCATACTTCTTGTTATTGTTGGAGGAGGATAGATTAAAGATGATATATTCTCTGGGGCCTTGTATTTATTCTAATAGTTTTACAATAAACTTGTTACTTCCTGCAGGTGTTATAGGTAGGGCATGGGCACACGGTTGTGTAATGTGTTCAAGCACACAGAACAGGAGCAGGTGAATCTAGATTCCTTTTGACGGACAGTGTGCCTCTCTCTCACCCATCCCCTCTCCAGGAGTAAAACTATTTTATGCTCTAATATATGATCTAAGCTTCTTATATCTAAACAATCGAGCATTGCCAGCATCCCAGAAGGCTCTTTCATGCATCTTCCCAGTCAGAAGTAACCCTATTCTGACTTCTGTCACCATCAGTGACTTGTGTCTGGTTTTGAACCTCTTCTAAATGGAGCCGTGTGGAACCTACTCTTTTTTGTCTGGCTTCTTTCACTCACTGTAATGCCTGAGATATTCAGCCACCTCGTTGCATGTATTTGAATAGGTTTGTCTGTTTATTGTGTGTGGTAGTTACTGTGTGAATGCCCAAGTCTCTCCTAAATCCATTTTCTATACTCCTTCCACATGGATATTCTTTTTCTTTTTTTTTCTTTTTTTTTTTTTTTTTTTTGAGTCAGAGTCTTGCTCTGTTTCCCAGGCTGGAGTGCAGTGGCATGATCTTGGCTCACTGCAACTTCTGCCTCCCAGGCTCAAGCAATTCTCCTGCCTCAGCCTCCTGAGCAGCTGTGATTACAGGTGTCTGCCACCATGCCTGGCTAATTTTTGTATTTTTAGTAGAGATAGGGTTTCACCATGTTGACCAGGCTGGTCTCAAACTCCTGACCTCGTGATCTGCCCACCTCGGCCTCCCAAAGTGCTGGGACTACAGATGTGAGCCACCGTGCCCAGCCCCAGATGAATATTCTTAGGTGAAAAAATACAATCTTGACACCACCTCTGTCACCCTACAGAAGAAAGCCGAGGTTCCTGAGTGGGCGTGGGAGTCCCTCGTGCCCATCGCCCCAGCCTCATCTCCCACTGTGCTACAGCTCCCATAGTATACTCAGGGGACACCACAACGCTGTGCTGCCCACCCTGCTTGTCACACTCTGTGCCTGGCTCCTCCCGAAACCTCAGAGACTGCTTTTCCCAAACCCACTGCCTCTTCTCTCTTCCTGTCTATACCTGGCCTGGTACATTATTTCACGTTGAACATTAGGTTTGTCTGTTTTTTTGTTTTTGTTTTAAAGTATAGGGTAAGAGGCCGGGCGTAGTGGCTCATGCCTATAATCCTAACACTTTGGGAGGTCAAGGCGGGCGGATCACCTGAGGTCAGGATTTCAAGACCAGCCTGGCCAACATGGCGAAACCCCGTCTCTACTAAAAATACAAAAATTAGCCAGGCTGGTGGTACACACCTATAATCCCAGCTACTCAGGAGGCTGTGGCAGGAGAATCACTTGAACCCAGAAGGCAGAGGTTGCAGTGAGCTGAGATCGCACCACTTCACTCCAGCCTGGGTGAAACAGTGAAACTCTGTCTCAAAAAAATAAAAATAAAAATAAAAAAGTATAGGCTAAGGGAGTGAGAAGGAATAGAATTTTACTCTTTCTCACATAAAAAAAAAAAAAAAGCTGGAAGTATGCAACTGAGGGACAGTGTGGGACATCCGTGGTCACAAGGGACCCATGGCCCTTCCTCCTGAGCATGTAGCTCCCTGGAATCTCCAGGAAACCCTCTACTCACAGCTCACTGATCAGCCCTAATGCAAGCAAGGCTGGAAAAGCAGAATTTTGCTGGGCACACAGTTGGTGTTCTGTTACTGAGGAAGAAGAGGAACATGAATACTGAGCCAGCATTTGCAACCTCTGTCGCTCCTGCACATCTTTTGAGACTCCTTTCAGGCGTCATCATCTCCAGGAAGCCTTCCCTATACCCTCATTTTAGGCTCAGCACCTCTTAACCTGCATTCCCATAGCAATCTGCATGTTTCTCTGTTGTACAACAGTAAAGCATTGTACTAAAATTGTATCTAGTCTTCCCCATTGAACCATATGCTTAAGGAGAAATGCCCGTCTTACTCATCGTTACACTGTTAAATGCCCAGCACATACAACAACTTGGTAAATGTGTGTTGAACTGAACTGATCAGTTAATAATGTATCTACTCCATAGGGCTGGAACTGTGTTCGTATCATATGTGTCTATATCAAATTCCCCCACACAGTGCCAGGCACACAGTCCACTGTCAATAATATTTACTGATGGATGAATGAGTGAATTATACTTAAGACAGAGGATGTCGATGGAGGAAGTCTCTCTCAAAATGCCACTTTCCCAGTACATTGAAAAATAAACCAAGTATTCATCAGCACAAATGGCTCCCCCAGCAGCAGGACACGGATGAGCAGTAATGAGAAAGGCTTTTTAATCCAGAGGCAACAGTGAGAAGAGAAATGAAATCAGTGGCAAACAAGCCTGGTTTCTGGGATGTAGAACACTCCACGGGGAGAAGTTGGCTTATATATAAGGACGCTAATCTAGGCAGGAAACTCTTGATGAGATTTCATTCCTTTGCCCTAAAAAGAATATTTTATGTCTGCCACCAGAAACAAAAGAATAAAAATTCCTCATCATCTAACTTTGCATGACTGTCACAGAAAGAAAAAATCTTGTATGCCTATCTGAGAACCACAGTCTTGCCAAGAAGACCCTGAGATTCCATTCTTTTTTGTGCTCTACTTGACAGCTTTGAAATAAAGCTATCAATTGCTTGTCAGAAAGCCTGTCCTTGGTTGTTTGTGTGTCTGTGTGTCTGTGTATAGATGTTTGCCCTAGCAGTATGGCTGCATATTTCTTTAAGGTGAGGCCCTCCTCTCACTTTGAGTGCAGTCCTCACCAGAAAGGATGGCAAATCTCAGAGACGTACTGGCTTATCTTTTAATATGCAGACTGTACCTTCAAATCCTAAGATCCACAGTGTCTGAGTTACTTGAGCAGGCAGAATTGTTTAAGCTTCTGCCTAAACAGATCAGAGCAGATGAGTGCAAAAATAGAAACTAGTTGACTGAAGGAGAAGTGATAAAGCTATTTTCTAGATTTCTACCATAACGAAAAGAACAAGTCAAACAGCTTACATAGTTTCAGAGATTTTTTAACCCATCAGAGTGCTGAGATCAAAAAAAACCTAAGTGAAGGAAATTACTGAAAGTAATAAGACCTTCCTGGAAGAGAATGTTATCAGAATTGACTAAATCATTCAACAGGTTAACAGAAGACTAAGCAACAGAGGCAAGTATCAATGATTTTGAAGAGAGGTCAATATAAACTGTTCAAATAAAAACACAGGGGAATCTAATGTACAGCATGGTGACTAGAGTTAATAATATTGTATTGTGTACTTGAAATGGGCTAAGACTAGATCTTAAGTGTCCTCCCCACACAGATACACACACACACACACACACACACACACACAAGGATAACTATGTGTGGTGATAGATGTGTTGATTAATTTGATTGTGGTAATTATTACACAGTGTATACAGATATCAAGTCATTATGTTGTAAGCATTGAATATATAAGATTATTATTTATCAATTATACCTAATAAAGCAGGAGAAAAAGGAAACACAACATGGGAAAAAAGTAATAAACATAGAACAGAGTATCCAAGATCCAGTGAATAGCAAACACTTCAACATATGTGTATTTGGAATCCAAGAAGAAAAAGAAAGAGAATGGGCCAGAAGAAATATTTGAAAAGATAATGGTAAACACTTTTCCAAAATTGATGGAAAACATCAAATTAAATACCCAAAAAGCACAGTGAATCTTAAGCAGGAGCAATACAAAGAAAACAATGTGTTAAAACAAATTGCAGTCAAAATGCTGAAAACACAAGATAAGGAGATAATCTTAAGAGCTGCCAAAGGGAGCCTCATTGTGTGGAGGGAACAGTGATAAGAATGAGGGCTGACTTCTCCATCAAAAACAATAGAAGCCAGAAAACAATGGAATGATATGGAAAGAAAAAAATGTATACTAAAATTCCATATCTAGTAAAAAAAAAAAAAATCCCCAAAAGAAAGGCCTCCAGAAATAACATTTTCAGAAGACAAAAGCTGACAGAATCCATCAGACTTGCGCTGCGTGAAATATTAAAATCACTTCTGCAGGTTGAAGGGATATGAAGTGAAGCTGAGATCTGTAGGAAGGAATGAGGAACATCAGAACGTATAAAAATGTAGGTCAGCTCCAAGATGATTTTAAAGAAATCCCAGTGTTAAGAAGTCATCATTAATACCAAAAGAAGCAAGCCAGAAAGCATGTCGCCTTTCAAAAAGAAAAACTTTTTAAAGAAAAAAAAAATATTGTTTATTTTGCAATAAACAAACACTGAGGCAGCAAGGCCTGAAGCTGGTCCTGCATGGGTCAGTCTTGACGGTATGAAGGAAGACTCACCTTCTAGACTGCTGTCTCTGTCGCTGCCATCTTTTGCATTCTCGAAGTTGCTAGAGTCAGTGACTGAAGGGCTTTCTAACCTCTACAGCTCAGCTGGCGAGGATCGCAGCCATCGCTTTCGTTGACCACAAGGACCTGAGCTCTGCAGAAGCAGCTGTCACCTCCTTAAAGAGCTTAAGCTTCCAAGGAGATATTTTTTGGGTCAAACTGACTAAGCAAAGGGGAGCAAATGACCCAGCAGGCAACAGGTGGGGAAACCAAGGTGGGGGAACTGGTGTGTATTGCCTGATGGTTTTACCTGACATTTAAATAATTCATTTCACTGGGGATTTATAAGAGACCTTAGGGGCCTATATATCAGAATTTGAGGTGTGACTTACTTTGGAACCCTTCAAGGCATTAATTATTTGGTAATTTATTTTTCTGTTTGTCTGCTAGTGAACATGAGTTTAGACTTTCTGAGAAATTACCACCAAGACTGTAGTTACACAAAGTTCAGTGATTTCCTTAGGCTAGGTGAGCATAGGATGGTGTTAACTGCAGAGGGGCATGAGAAAACCTTTTTTAGAAGATGGGAATGTTATACAATACATCCTGATTGTAGTGGTGCATATATTGGTGTATAAACTTGCCAAAACTCATCAAAGTATACAATTAAAATTGGTATATTTTATATTATATAAATGATATCTAAATGAAGTTTCTTAAAAAAAAAAAAAAAAAAAAGCTGAGATTCCAAGTTTCCAGGAATGAAATGTGGCTTCCATAGGAATTAGCCAACTCCATCATTTTTCCCAATCCAATCCCTGGCTTGAGAAAGTACTGGCCGGGCACGGTGGCTTATGCCTGTAATTCCAGCACTTTGGGAGGCTGAGGTGGGCAGATTACCTGAGGTCGGGAGTTCAAGACCAGCCTGACCAACATGGAGAAACCCCATCTCTGCTAAAAATACAAAATTAGTCAGGCGTGGTGGCGCATGCCTGTAATCCCAGCTACTCAGGAGACTGAGACAGGAGAATTGCTTGAACCCAGGAGGTGGAGGTTGAGGTGAGCCAAGATCACACCATTGCACTCCAGCCTGGGCAACAAGAGTGAAACTCCATCTCAAAAAAAAAAAAAAAAAAAAAAAAAAAAGTACCTAAAGGTCTCTATATGTTGATGTCTACCATCCTAGCTCTATGGAGTGCAGTATCGTAAATGTAAGTGAATACTATAATATTGTGGGGTAGCTGGATTTAGGTGCTTCCAAAATTTGGATGGAAATGTTGGAAAACTGATCACTAGATAAAAGTTATACTTCCAAAGTAGACACTTGATCTGTGCCACTGTGTATGCAGTTCTGATGTTGCTTTAGCTGGGGCTGAGTTTCAGCCAAGTCTTTCAGGCTTATAGTACATTAAATTTCTGATTCATGCTGAATTAAAACTTTGGCCTTTAACTAAAGTTTCAGTCCATGGGGACCAAGAAATTGGAATACTCCATGTCTAGATATCAAAATGGTCAAAGAAGCGCATCTGGTGGGTATAAATGTAGGTTGATGGAAAGATCCCTCCAACCTTGGTAGTTGAAGCCCTCAGAAAAGTGCTGCCAGATCCCAAATGCATCCTGTCCCAAATCAAGGAGAAGCAGGATTATATGGCCAATTTCAAGATTTTTAATGTCTTCTTGGACTCAGTTGACCTCTGGAAAACATGATTCAAGAGCCGATTAGGCAAGATCAGGAAGGATAAGCCAGATAGAACCAAACAGTCGTAATTCTGAAAGCTGGGAAAGTTTTGGCATCCTTGGTAACAAGGGAGGAGGGGTCAGGAGAGGCGCCAGCTGACAGTGAGACTGACCTGGCAGTCACCTTCCAGAGGCCGTGCTGAATCTGGATGCCTGAGGAATTCTGCTGGTGCCACATGCCACCTTCTTCCATAATATCTCACTGACCACTCCAGCCGGAAGTGCTCACACTGACCTTGAAACCCCTTGGTGCTCAGCCACCCATAATTCTCATTAGGTAGTTTTTTCTCTATTTAGTATTTATGTAAGTATTTATCTCTCTGGCTTTCCTGGTGCTTCTAGTACATTGCAGTCTACTAAATACAGAACTTCTGACATGTTCATACCCTTATAGCCTACTATAGTGTCTTGTTAATAATAAGTGCTCTACCAAACAAAAAAATTGAGTGAAGAAATCCTGAGGAAATAGAAAATATTATTGGCCTCAAACCTATTAAGCCAATTTTGAACAAAAAAAAAATCATGGATTATTTAAAGTGTGCCAATTTTGGGATGCAAAGCGTATTCTGTATGTTTTTACTGCTACAGTTCTCCAGAGAAACAGGATGATATTTTCTAGCTACAGAATGTTTTAGCAGCAATTCCCAACTAATTCAGCTTATTTTTCAGCAAGTCAACCTCTGTTAACAACATATTAAATTTTGATTTTTTTTATATGATCGCCCTGGGGAGACATTCAAAGTAGACCTTTTAATAAGGGTGAGCTATATTGCTGATCGGACATCATGGTGTCATTTCACTTAAGTAAAGAATATTTTTCCAGAAAGACACACTTTAATGACTGGTCAAACATACTAACTGTCTTATCTTTGCTTTGGGCCATATAACTAATTTAGCTAGTCATTAGCTTCAAGGTAATGGAAGAGCACATTCTACAGTATTAACTGAATACCAAATCAGCTCCTAAAATACATCCCCCTGTGGTATTTCAACTGGAAAATGCCAGCTTATAAACCACAGATAGCTAGAAGTTCAGGTGATTCAGAATAAAAGCATGTTTTCTAGATAATGTTGTTAGATGTAAATTATTTCAGGTTCACTTTTGATCTGATCTCTCTAGATGGACTAGACTTTGGTCATATTGGGAGACAGTAGAGGCTAATACTGTGCAAAGATGAAAAGGATGAGACAGAGCATGTGTTGGTCCCTACCGTGGTGAGTTTCCGCTCATTGCAGGTGGTGGCGTTTAGCACTGTTGACTGTTCCTCCCCTGCTAGCTTGTGGGTGCCCTTCTCACCCGCCTTTCCAGCCATCTTCCCTTACCCATTGTATCCTTCACAATCCACATTACAAGCTGGTCTTCCATCTGCCCTTTAACCACTGTTATTTTCAAGGGGACCATCCTTGGTCTTCTCTTCAAGCTAAGCCCTCCTTCAGACCTTCTCATGTATTTCTGCAGTTCTGACTGTCTATACTTGACCGAGCCCAAGTCTGTCTCTCTAACTAGACCATTTTCTTGAGTTCCTGGATTATACTTCAAATTGCCTGCTGGATACCTCCACTTGGAATTTTCATAAGCATTTCAAATGTAAAATGTCAATATTTGAACTCATTTTTCTACCTCTTCCCTCACCCACATGCAACCCTGTCCTGTCTCTTCTTACCTTGATCCTTGCAATGAGTGGCACTTAGAATCCTCCATGCGGGTATTCCAGACCCTTTTATCTCCAATGACTGACTGATAACTGACTGATTCCAGAAAGCCAATGATTCCTGCATCCACCTCCTCTTTCCTATTAACTCAGGGTCCCCCATTCTTTGCCTCAACTACTGGAATAACCTACACTCTTCCTGCCTTCAGTGTATTCCCCCTAGTAATCCATCCTTTATCCCCATACCATACAATATGATCATAACACCCTCCCATGCAGTGATTGATTCCCTAGAGCTTAAAAACTTCAGCTCCTTAACACCATCTAGTTTGTTTTCTGGACCTTCTGGCCTCATCTTCCACCTACTGTCCCCCTCCACCATCCCTGTCATCTCTAGCAACACCTTATACTTAATTCATGTTGAGCCATTCCCAGGTCCGGAGCTCACTGAGGACTTTTCAGACTTCCAGATCTTTGTTCTGGAGGCTGCTCCTTCCTCTGAGCCACTGGCTAGCAAAACTCTTTCTCTGTCCCTGAGGATAAACTTGACCTTCAGTTCTGTTTCCTGGAAAACTGATACAGGTGGAATGTTTGTGGGGTTAATAGGCAGTAAGTACTTATGATAAAGATGACTCTTGGACACGGCATGGTGGCTCACACCTGTAATCCCAGTATTTTGGGAAGCCGAGGCAGGCAGATCACGAGGTCAGGAGGTCGAGACCATCCTGGCCAATATGGTGAAACCCTGTCTCTACTTAAAAAATAATAATAATAATAATAATAATAATAATAATACACAAATTAGCTGGGTGTGGTGGTGCGTACCTGTAATCCCAGCTACTTGGGAGGCTGAGGCAGGAGAAATGCTTGAACCAGGGGGTCTGAGATTGCAGTGAGCTGAGATCGTGACGCTGCTCTCCAGTCTGGCAACAGAGCGAGACTCCATCTGAAGAAAAAAAAAAAAAAAGATAACTCTGGGTTGGTGTGTGGGATCTTGACAGGCAGGATTGTAAATGAACTATAAATACCTAGGAGAAGCTGCAGCTGTGGACTGGAAGTCGCACTCAACAGTGATGAAATTGTGTCTTCTTCAGCTTGGCCTTGTGCCCCTGGAACTCCTGCCAGCACATGTGGCACCTGGGGCTTCTATCCCAGCATTGCTCCTCACCTACCAGCCTGTCTCCTTCCCCAAACCCAAGTGATCACGGGGGTTCAGAGAAGTGTCCCCTGGCCCTCCCTGCTGATATGCTGCTTCTTGTCCTGTGTCCTTCTAAATGAATCCAGTGCCAAGTGTAGCCCATTATATTCTAGAGACCCTAAATGGATATTTGGGCCTGAGCCTATCCAGAGGGAGTATTGCCCCTCCTTTGCCCATTATTCCCAAGCAATGTCGAACCCACTCTTCATGATCTTGGTCAAAGTCACTCTCCTCTGTAAACACACGGTGCCCATCAATAAGAATTATAGAAAATAAATCTTTTGTTGCAACCTCTGTGACGTCCTAAAATAACACGGATTATAGTCCCATTATAAAGTTTGCTTGTATTACCTCCAAAATCTGTCCTCTACTCTAAGCAGATGACTTCTTGAAGGTAGGCTCAATTGCTGTTTATATTTGTTTGTACTATTCCTGCAGCATGCCTGCTTCTCCCTGTGGGGACACATTAAAAGTTGAATGGTTGAATGAATGGATGGATGGATGGATGGACTGATGGATGGATAGTTGAATTAAAGGAAAAAAGGATATGTGATTTGATGGATAAATAGATTTTTTCACAAAATATCAATAGCCATTTTCCTATCTAACTAAAATAATGTAAGCAGCACCAAGAAACCAACTTTCAATGTAATAGTTTCTACTGACCCATTTCTGGGCCAGAATCTCCCATTGCGGGGTAAGTCATTGAAAGCCTCGAAGTTATGAAGAAGGAGACAAAGAGAAAACCAAATAACTGAACTGTTATAATTATAGCAAATGTTACAGCGGCACCAGTTAGCTAGTTTCCTAGGACCCTGGGGAAATCTACATATAAGTGGAAACCTCTAAACAGAGATGAGAAAATCAAGAAAACAGCTTGCTCGTGAGGGAGTTCTAGGGCTGACAGCAGGGTGGATCTCAGAGAAGCTGGGGCATCCGGAAGACCTGCTACCCTGCGGGCCAGAAGCTCTAGGCTTTCCGGTGAACAGATCCAGGGATTCAGGAAATTCTATCCTTCCTACTACTTTGCTCAGAACCAGGTCCCTGCACTCCACAGTAAGAAATGGTGACTCCATTTGTAAACAGGCCTCTGATCTATTTCAACATGTGCACACCTTAGATTTTCTCAAAAGTAAACTAAAACCAAATGCATTACTTAATTCATACCGTATTCTGGAATTAATAGTCACTTCAAGGGCCTTTCTGAGAATGTTCTCATTCTTAAGAGAGAGAATGAAGCATTTCCTTTAGGTTGCAGACTGGCAGGAAAAGAAACCCCTCTAACACACTGACTGTCAAGTTTGATCAGATTTCCACTGTACTTAACCTGGAGAACAAGTCTTACCTGAAATATGGTGATCAGTAAGGGCGGGTGCTAAGTACCACTTCTGAAAGTAGCTTCTTTTGGCGACTGGGCCACTGACAGAACCCTGGCTGTCAGCAGACACTCTCTGAGCAAGGAAGTGCTTGCAGTTTTAGAAAACTCAGCCTTGCCTGAAAATCCCTCCCGGATGCTATCATGGTTTTCATTCCTGTCTTCCCTCCAGATAAGATGAAGGGATTTAAGGCTGTCCAAATAAAGATATGCACTTTAAAAAGAAAAAAACAAACAAACAAAAAAACCATGAAAATGGCTTCTGGTGATTATAAGGTTTAGACCAACGGTACTAGCAAGTCATAGTGACCATATGCTCTTCACTTCTCTAAAAATTTACAAATTTCTGGCAAAGTCAGTATTTCTCCATTGACCAGCTTGCCTACCCACAGCCTAACACATGCAGACAGTACAGAACTCCACAGACATGGAGTTACTGTCATGGTGAGCACGAAGCTAATACATTTAGTGCCCATTGCTCTGTAGAAGAAAACAAACATATATTTTAAACACAACCTTTGAGCTTAATGGCTGAAATGTTTTTGTGCCTTGGAAATGCCCCTTTGCTATTAAATCAAGGGTAATCATAGTTCATTTAAACATAGGAAGGAAATAATTGATGTTTTCACATTACTGAGCATTTGGTCCAAACACTGGCTCTGCAGTAAACAGCATGCAGACATTTTAGGAGACAGGCAGCCGGCAGGAGGTAGCAGACGGCTGCCTCCACTGCAGCGAGGGCCAGGGAGCTGTGATAACGGCTTCCAGGTTTGCATCAGCTGCGCTGATGGTCGATCGCACCAGGCACCCGAGATGCTGGATGAAAGTGCTTCACAATTCCCCCTACTTAATAATTAAAATTTCAATCATATTCTCCAATAATGATCATGACTAAAGAATGACAACACGTTTCTAAAATCTCTAAGTGCCAGCGGAGACACCAGGCCTTCTTCAGCTAGATAAGCAGCTGCACTAAGATTTATTTATGTTCTGTCAAACCCAAAGGTTTTCTTAAAGGAGGCTACTCTTTTTCTTTCCAGCTAAGGGAATCTGAATGTACAAAGAGCTGTATTTCTCTTTTTCTTCTTATAAGTATTCCCATAACAGCTGGGATATTCTATTTTTCTTTCCAGAGTTTTGGGCAGCCTGAGTACATCAGAAGGCGGTCATTTTCTGCATGACAGTTCAGTTTGTGTCCCATAAAAGCCCACAACACTTGAAATACCAAATCACCTCTTTGGCAGGTCTTTTGATTATTAGCATCCTTTTCCCAAAAAACTACAAAGGAAAGACAAAAGAAGGTCACTTTTTCTTTCACTTACATGTGCAGTCATCTAAAAAATGTTGGACTTTTATCATACATGTTTTCATATTAAGAGTATGGTAACACACACACAGGAAGTTGGTGATTCCCATTCTCCCTATTTTCAGAACCAGTCTCTTCTCTAGAGACACGTTTGTACCTAACAGTAGATTTTCATATTCCTTGATTTGGCCTTCTGCCCCGGAGTTTTCAGTAATGTGTCTTCAGCCCTCAGATCACAGAACATTCATTAATTCATTCATGCATCCATTCATCCTCCCGCCCATCTATCCACACATTCAGCAATCATGTCTTATCATTGTTCTAGGCACTGTACATAAATATAAACATGAATTTTGAATTATTTGTATGATACCCATGTATCCTTTCAGAATACAGTTGTGTCATTGTAGGGCAATTAGAAGAGGTAATTTCTAGTAAATTAGTAGCTTTTTTATTTGATGTTTTCCATAGAAATTACTAGAGTTCTATATTCAGTGGGGATGCATACAGAGTTAGTGTCAATATATTGTGTAAGTGGGGGAATCTTGAATAGTTGGATCCTGCATTGGCCCACCTGCCCATCCTCCTTCAAAGTGCTTAACAGAGACACATGTGCAGGAAAAGTAATGGAATGCATTCTTATTAGCCTTGGCTTTATTACAAAATCTCATGGGTTTAACTTTGGTAAACCTGGGTGTACTGAGTGGAGAACTCCTGGATGCCTAAGAACCAAGAGGTCTGGAAGAGAGCCTTGCATAGCGAAAACGTTCAGTGGATATTTGTGAAATGAGGAAGTTGGACTATTCAGCCTTGCTCTCACACCACCCTTCCACGCCCAAACCCAGGTCGTGAACTCAGCTCTCCGGTAGGAACATAGTGGAGGCAAAGGCTCTGAGAGAGCAACTGTTTGACTTCAAAGTCCAAGCACTACTCCAGGCCTCCTCCAGCTGCCACACTACCTCCAGTTTGCCTAGGAGAAAAGGTTTCCTGAGCAATGAGACCGTTTCTTCTTCTGAGGAAGCCCTGAGCTCTCTGGCCACGTGGGTGGAAGAGGAAGAGGAAGGGTCACGTGCATGTACCCCAGACCCTTTCACCCTCTGACCACATATAAAACAGATCCAGGTCAGCATTCACAAACCCAAAGAGCAGCTTTCTTTTGGGACCGTTCAGTGCCCTGTCCTTGATTTTCTTTATTCTTGGGCAAGATTCAAGCTGGTGATGTGGGAGAATGGATGTATTAGGGTTCTCTAGAGGGACAGAACTAATTGGATAGATGAATATATGAAGGGGCATTTATTAAGGAGAATTGACTCACACGATCACAAGTCCCACAATAGACTGTCTGCAAGCTGAGGAGCAAGGAAGCCAGTCTGACTCCCAAAACCTCAAAAGTAGGGAAACCGACAGCACAGCCTTCAGTCTGTGGCCAAAAGCCTGAGAGCCCTTGGCAAACCACTGGTGTAAGTCCAAGAGTCCAAAAGCTGAAGAACGTGGAGTCTAATGTTGGAGGGCAGGAAGTTTCCAGCACAGGAGAAAGATGAAGGCCGGAAGACTCAGCCAGTCTAGGCCTTCCACGTCTTTCTGCCTGCTTTATCTTAGCCGTACTGGCAGCTTATTAGACTGTGCCCACCCAGATTGAGAGTGGGTCTGCCTCTCCCCGTCCACTGACTCAAATGTTAAGCTCCTTTGGCAACACCCTCATGGATACATCGAGAAACATTACTTTGCATCCTTCAATCCAATCAAGTTGACACTCACTATTAAACATCACAACACAGGAGCCTTTCACTTCTCCTAGAGGCCAACATTTTCCTTAGAAAAACATGTTTTCATAGTAATTTTGAACTGGAGGAAACTATAAACACACATGGCCAGCCTTGAAATTCTTTTCAATGTTTGTTTCTCTATAATACATTGATACGAGTTAAAGTAAGTGTATATTTATTTATTGGTATGCACCTAATATTTCTATAACTTCATGAGACCAGGGACTGGATGTGATTTCCTCATCTAGAGTAGCCTACACTGATAGGCCTTTATAAAAAAAGGAATGATTAGGATGCTTTCATTTGAAATTTTTCTACTCACTGGATAGCATTTAGTGGGCTGATGTAAATAGCAAGTCATTCATGCAGCAAATATTTCTGCAGTGTCTTCTGCATGCTGGCCATCATGCTGGGTGCTTAGAACACAGCATGTCAGGCTGAAAACGGTGGTTCACGCCTGTAATCCCAGCACTTTGGGAGGCCAAGGCGGGTGGATCACGGGATCAGGAGTTCAAGACCAGCCAGGCCAAGATGGTGAAACACCGTCTCTACTAAAAATACACAAATTAGCCAGGCGCGGTGGCAGGCGCCTATAATCACAGCTACTCAGGAGGCTGAGGCAGGAGAATCGCTTGAATCCAGCAGGGCAGAGGTTGCAGTGAGCCAAGATCATACCACTGCACTCCAGCCTGGGTGACAAGAGCGAGACTCCGTCTCAAAAAAAAAAAAAAAAAAAGAGACAGAATGTGAAATTAAATGAAACTGACAGTCCATGGTCTCAAAAAGTCTATGTTCTAAAAAGAGAGACAGGAGATGACAAATCTAGATGTAATATAATGTCTAGAAGAACCAGTGTTATGAAAAAAGTATATAGCTGGGGAAGACAATACAGAGAAACTGAGACAATTAGGGGAGTGGAAGGATGATTTTAGACAGGCTAGATGGTTTCACTGGAGAGGTGATGTCTGAGCAGTGACCTAGATGAAGTTATGGACCAGAAAAAGTAACTCAGAAATCCAAGTTAAGTGCAATTGACCTCCAGAAAGTAGTCAAGCTAATGGGATTTCAGTCGCCCTAATGGTGGGCTGGATTTTTCACACTGACTTTGGTGCTTTTCAACCCACAGAGTCTAAATTTCAGTATAACTACAATGCTGCTGCAAAGTTCCCCCAAAATAAACTTGGGCTTGCTCTAGGGACTAACAGTTTCAAAAACCCAGATATTAGGAAACTTCTGTGACTATCATCATCACTGAATTAGCACACCAAAAGCATAGACCAAGCTTAGAACCTGGAAACTGGACTCAAGACCACGAATGGCCTGCTGTTCTTCCTGCCAGGTTAAGGAAGGAATTGGAGGGCAGGGAGCCGTGGCTCATGCCTGTAATCCCAGCACTTTGGGAGGCCGAGGCAGGTGGATCACGAGGTCAGGAGCTCGAGACCAGCCTGGCCAACATGGTGAAACCCCGTCTCTATTAAAAATACAAAAATTGGCCGGGCGCGGTGGCTCAAGCCTGTAATCCCAGCACTTTGGGAGGCCGAGATGGGCGGATCACGAGGTCAGGAGATCGAGACCATCCTGGCTAACACGCTGAAACCCCGTCTCTACTAAAAAATACAAAACACTAGCCAGGCGAGGTGGCGGGCGCCTGTAGTCCCAGCTACTCCGGAGGCTGAGGCAGGAGAATGGCGTAAACCCAGGAGGCAGAGCTTGCAGTGAGCTGAGTTCCAGCCACTGCACTCCAGCCTGGGCAACAGAGTGAGACTCCGTCTCAAAAAAAAAAAAAAAAAATTAGCTGGGCGTGGAGGCGCACACCTGTAATCCCAGCTACTCAGGAGGCTGAGGCAGGAGAATCCCTTGAACCCGGGAGGTGGAGTTTACAGTGAGCCAAGATTGCACCATTGCACTCCAGTCTGGGCAACAGGGTGAGACTCTGTCTCAACAAAAACAAAAACAAAACAGGAAGGAATTGGAAAGGATTCATCAAGCAGTCAAGGGTTTCCCAAAGCCACCCTAACCCCAGCTAGTGCCTTCTTCAAGAACTTCAGAGTATGGAGAATTACCCAAGGATCTAATAGTGTGAGCCTGAGGTCTTTCTTTCACAGGATCTAGGATAATATGGAAAGTGAGCTCAAAAGACAGGCCATGCAACCCCTGACCTATAGAACCCGTACTCCTGTTCTGTGACCCCTGGGAGCATTGCCAAAATGCTGCTGGCAACCCTAGAGAGTTGCGTGCATTGTTACTTTTAGGTTTCCTTCCATCTCCTCAGAAAGAAATAAAAAGAAACCATGTGTGGTCTGTGCTTGCTTGACAAATTCGTCTCTCAATGTATTTACTGACATCAGAATTTGCATTGCAGACAGCAAGAAAACACTTCTGTTATATATATTGTAGTAAAGAAGAGTAATGCTCTTTTAGTTCCTCATTTCACTAAATAAAAAATAAGATACTAATCTTTCCCTCTGAAGAATGCAACTACCAACTGGTACATTACTGATTTTTCTATGTGAATAATGCGTATAGTAACTACTAGTGTTCCCAGAAAGGATAATCATGAAGTTAACTTTTTTTGAATTTGGGGAGAGGAGAAGGGGAGGGGATGGAAGGGGAAGAGGGAAGAAAGGAAGGGAGGAAGGGAGGGAGGGAGGATTGTGTATTAGTTGGAGTTCTCTTTATTTCAAAGAATTGACTTCCATAGCCTTGGAGGCCAGCAAGTATGAATCCTACAGGGCGGGCCAGAAGGTTCGAAACAGAACAAGAGCCGATGTTGTAATCTTGAAACAGAATTTCTTCTTCCTCTGAGAAACCTCAGTTAAGGCCTTTCAACTAAATGGATGAGGCCCGTTACGATGATCAAGGGCAATCCCACTGATTGTAGATTTTAACCCCATCTGCAAAATACCTTCACCACAACACCCAGAGTAATGTTTGGTTAAATAACCGGGTACTAAAGACAAGCCAAGATGATACACAACACACATTGCTTATCTACACAGGCAAGAGTCTGAGAAGTATTTGAATTATTTAATAACACGTGCACATACACAGATTGTGAGAGTTTCTATAGCATGAGGATTAAGAGTACGAAATGAGTGACAGAGCCAAGATGTTCAGCCCAGGCAGTCTGACTCCCCGCCCTCCTAACAGCTACTCAGTTCTGTTCACTGGTTCAAGGCTCAAGCCCTCATCGGCTGTAAAGGATTGGATATTCCATTTTTAAAAAACTTTCATCAAATAGATTGTGTGAATTAATGGCCTTAGAATTTGCAACTGGACTATGAAAAATAGCTGTGAGAGATATCAAAAATACGATTGAATACATGAAAAATGTGTGTGGTCCTATATAGACGATGACAATACAGAATTTTATTAAGCCTGACGTAATCTTGAGATGGAAATATATTTATATCTTAAGAGCACAATAGTGCAAAATTCTGCCAAGTGAATTGAGTGGAGGTATTTTATATATATATGATATATATAACATATATATAACATCATATATATGATATGTGTAACATATGTGATATGTAACATGTCATATATTATATATGATATATAACATATATGATATATATCATACATATAGAGAGAGAGAGAGAGAGAATTTGAATTTAAAGTCAAGGGCTCCCTGCCACTCTCCTATGAGTTACGGAATCATCACTATGCCACTATAAATAGGGCTCAGTGGATCCCACTTAGGTCACCATGAAGAATCTCGCCAGCACCCCAGCTAAACATTTTGATTGTAATGCAATTACAAGCAAATTGAGAGGACAATCCCAAAAATAGTACAGGAACATAACCTAAAATAGTTGTGTGGGATGGTGCAATAGTTTCCTTAGTAGCTAATCATCTTTCACCCTAAAAGATTTAGAATTAAGTAGAGAAATGTTTTAAAGAATAGAAAACCACAGAACCAATATTTTGTGTTAAGGAGTTTATACATACTTGAACTTTTAAAGGAATGTGGTTAATTAATGAAACAGCTCAGCCTTGTGACTTAGCTTGAAACACAATTGAGTAACTGATTGAGGCTGGGGATATTAAGTTGAACTCTGACAAAGTTTGTAAACAGTATCAAAGCCTTTCAGAGAACTTAAGACTCACTATATATATATATATTTTTTTTTTTTTTTTTTTTTTTTTGAGACGGAGTCTTGCTCTGTCGCCCGAGCTGGAGTGCAGTGGCCGGATCTCAGCTCACTGCAAGCTCCGCCTCCCGGGTTTACGCCATTCTCCTGCCTCAGCCTCCGGAGTAGCTGGGACTACAGGCGCCCGCCACCTCGCCCGGCTAGTTTTTTGTATTTTTAGTAGAGACGGGGTTTCAGCGTGTTAGCCAGGATGGTCTCGATCTCCTGACCTCGTGATCCGCCCGTCTCGGCCTCCCAAAGTGCTGGGACTACAGGCTTGAGCCACCGCGCCGGGCCAAGACTCACTATATTTATTGCTTTGATTTATTCATAAGTTATTTAAGTCCTCAGGAAAAAAAACTATTTTTTAAATCAGACTTTGGAAGTACTTAAGAATGTGTTAAGGCTGGGCACAGTGGCTCATGCCTGTAATCTCAGCACTTTCAGAGGCTGAGGTGGGTGGAACGCTTGAGATCAAGAGTTTGAGACCAGCCTAGCCAATGTGGTGAAACCCCATCTCTACTAAAAATACAAAAATTAGCTGGGTGTGGTGGCACGCCTGTCATCCCAGCTACTCAGGAGGCCAAGGCAGGAGAATCGCTTGAACCTGGGAGGGGGAGGGTGCAGTGAGCCAAGATCATGTCACTGCACTCCAGTCTGGGCAACAGAGTGAGACTCCATCTCAAAAAAAAGAAAAAAAGAAAAAAAAGAATGTCTTAAATTTATAATTGCAGTTTACAATGTTTAAAGGTGACACCAGTTTTCTACAAAATTAAGGGACCTATTTTGAGGGTTCCATGGACTGACCAGGAAATCTGCCAAGACCAAAGCAGTCCCCTAATTCTCTTAAGTTTCACTCATGCACCACCTGCTGTCACTGTTGGCAGCTTCCCGTCCACCCGAGCTTGCAAATGACGCATCCTGGATGGCCTTTATCCTAACATTTATCCGCATTGTACAAAACCACTGTTGACTGCCACTTTCTCTTGGAATCATCTTGCCCATACTCCTGAGACAGGTTACCGTGGCCATTCAAGGATGGGCGCTGCCTCAGCTTTGGGACTGGGTAGGTCCCTCTGGGAGTAGAGGCTGTGGGCAGCAGGTTCCCTCAGGCAGGCCATGGGCAGGTGGCATCCTGAGGCTGCCTTGCCTCCTGTTGATGGAGTCTGTTGATGGAAGTGTAGTGACAGGCCCAAGGAAGGCTTCTCAGCGGTCTGCCTGTGCTCATCAGGCCACATCCTAAGTTTATATTCAATGCTTGGTCCCAAAATCAAGAGGGAGCTGACAGAAGACAATGTTCAGACCTCTCCAGAGAGGTCTTCTCATGGAAGTCATTGAAGGAACTAGAGCTATTTTATCTGGAAATGAGATGATGGTAGGATAAAAGAGACCCCCGTTTTTAATAGTTCATTTGTTACAATGGGAGATTGGCCTTGGGAGGTGTTCAAGATGATTTTCTGCAGTGCTGGGGCCCGAGAGAAATAACATGGAAATACATCATGCAGAAGTTAGCCCCTTGCCAGTTCTCTTTCCATCAGTTCTGTTCTAGTCCTCGAGGTTTCTCTATTACCTGCTTACCTGCCTCTTTAAAAAAAAGAAAGTAGGCCCTGGGCTCTTCCACAGGCAAAAGTGTTTGACTTTCCTATTGTTCATATCACTGATTTTCTGCAGTTGCCTTCTATGTGTGGCAACTAAATAGAAAACACAATTCAGTGTTTTCTATTTACATTAATGGTATGATATTTATTTTGGAAAAATTCTAATCAAATTAAGAAAACAAGCTGGGCGCGGTGGCTGACGCCTGTAATCCCAGCACTTTGGGAGGTCAAGGTGGGCAGATCACAAGGGCAGGAGATCGAGACCATCCTGGCTAACCCAGTGAAACCCTGTCTCTACTAAAAACACAAAAATTAGCTGGGCATGATGGCAGGTGCCTGTAGTCCCAGCTACTTGGGAGGCTGAGGCAGGGGAATTGCTTGAACCCAGGAGGCAGAGGTTACAGTGAGCTGAGATCATACCACTGCACTTCAGCCTGGGCGACAGACAGAGCAAGACTCTGTCTCAAAAAAAAAAAAAAAAAAGAGAGAGAGAGAGATAAAACATTAAGTAAATCATAGTATGAGTGGTTTATAGATATGCTGAGGAGGCAAGAAAACAATTGGGCATTGGAAACAGCAGTGCAGATTGTTATGTATTGCAAAGTGGGGCGAATGGTATCACTTTTGTGTGGCATGTCAGAGGCAGCCGGCAGAGCAGAAGTTCTCACAATAGATGGAGCTGCAGAACATGGGACGTGTTCTCACCAGTGAGCTTCTGGTTGAGTCAGGGACGTGTAGGAAGACATCATTTTTCAAGAATGCTGCAGCAGGGGTCCTGCATGCCTCTGGATGGTCCCTAAGGCTCAGCATCTTTGCCAATGGCAATCAGGGCAAGTCCTCCTTTGGCCATATACCTTCCCCCTCTTCACTCCTCTCTCTGACCTTAGGAGAGACTCAAAAAGGTATAAAGGAACACAACGAGACCTTCTTAAGCTCAAGGAGTCAACAGTTTGTTCATTTTCATTTCCCCGTGTATTTTGAGGTTGGTGGATAATGCAGGCAGCCAGACCACCTGTACCTTACCTCTTGTGAACCAAAGCTATGAGGCATCTATAGGGAGGATGAGTAATGGATCAGCAAAGAGGCAGGCACCCTTGGCTCTGGAACAGCTAAAGTCTCATGGGTGGGTGTAGGGGTCGTGGCAGTGCATTGAAATGGAGAAACCAAAGATGTTCCATTCCCAATGCTTCTGTTTTCCTACACTTTCTCATTGCTTCCCTACACCTGTCTATGTAGAACAATAACCATAAATGTCATTATAAACTAGAAAGTGTGGCTGGTTATAGAAGTCTAGTCAGTGCCTCACTGTCGCTGACTCAGTCCAACACCCGCCATCTCTGGTGGGACAAGTCTCTACTTTGGTTCTGATTTCTTCTTTGAGGTCTAGATACCAGTTGTCAGCAACTAACAAACAGTTTTTCTTGGCTGAGCCTCTTCACCATGTGCACTTATTGTTCAGCTTATTTTATTGTTGCTTTGACTTAGATTTCCATGGAATATGAACATGAAAAGAGAGTCTTTTTGTCAAACACGAGGAGACATTTCACATATTACGGCCCTGAGTACTTTCAGAGTTACCTTCTTTGAATAAAATCACCTTTCCCTGGGGCCCATGCTGAGCAGTGGGAAAGTACATAAGGATAGATGAAAGATTTTTCTCTGTGTCAGTCTTGAAACCTTCTTTGAGTTTATGTTTCTTTGTTTGTTTTTCTCCCTAGTTACTTGTGTTTTAAGTTGTTGAAGGCAAGTGACCTGGTTTGACAGTTATTTTGCTTAGAGGACATGCTAAATCGTGGGACAAAATCCAATGTCGGATTTTGAAACTGGGGCATTACTATTTTGTACTGGCAGAATTGACTGAGCATACAAAGTATAAATTGTAAGCATAAACCAAGTAATCGTAATCATAATACACACAGCTTCTTTTCTGTCAGGTAGGTCCAGATCAATAAGCACAAACCATTTATCCCAGACAGTGTTCTTACCTGAGCCCTGATGGTCTCATTCATAACACCTGTAAGTAAGCCAGCCACCTATTGACCCCTTGTCACTTTATTCTGAGCAGTCAGCATCTCAGATGCACCACCTTTTTATTGTGACTTTGGAGAGGAAACGCTGGGCTTCCTGTGTTGCCGGAGTCCCAAAGTCATCCTCTACCTTGCACGCTTTTATTTTAAAATAATAGTCCCTCTCATTTGGGAAGGTTAACTTGGATTGCAGCTTATAAGGATTGTCCAGCAAATAAATGAAAGGGTAGAGGAACAGCTAAGGCTCCTGTGGCTCGTGGCTTTCCAGATTTGCAGGGAGTGCCTTTCCAGCCAGAGATGTCCAGCCTCCTGCCCCTACAAATTAGAAGGAAGCAGATAAAAGCCTTGCACATAATGTGTAGCAAAGGTGCAAAGATTTGGATGGAAAAGATATACAGGAATGTCAGCATAGACGGTACCTCGGGGGACAGAGAAAGAGAGGGAAGAGAAGAAAGAGGGAAGAAACTGGGATAAGAGAATAACAAGATCTGTATGTCTGTAACCTTTGCTTTTTACAAATTGGAAGCAAAAATGCCGCCGCAAAATCAGCATGAAATCTAAGATGTGGGTATGTGAGTCCTGATTACATTGGTCTTTGTATTTTCTGTGTTTTAGAACCATGTCATTACATATGTGTATATGCATGTGTATAAGTCCATCTAAAATAATCAAAATGCTTAGGATCCAGTTAAAATAATTCAGTCAAGTGCTGTGTGAGAGCGCCATTCAGAGATACACAGACACCGAAGAATGGTGAATTTCTGATGTTCCAAGGATCCAGTGAAATATTCCTGGTGTGGGGAAAAGTGAAGATCTTTCATGGAGGTAAAATGGAGGTGCTGAACAGAATCACAGCACTTTCCGTACAACGGCTAACACACAGATGTAAGATTTGATGGGCCACTGTTGATTTCACTCTAAGGGGGTTGCTTAGCATTTTACTATAAAGAGGTAACAGTGACCAAGGTCTCTACCTCCCACATCGTTCTGTCTGGTGTGAATGAAGGCTAGAAGTCTGGTTGATGTCTAAGATCTCAACACAAAAGTCAGAAAGCAGCAGTCAGGCACCGGAGAGGAAAACCAGCCTGCTCTCATGACTGCATTTCCAGGGCTTAACTTTCCTCTAGGCCTAAGAAATTCGGAAGGTCCTGAAATTTTCTTTTCTTTTTATCTGTATGTATGTATATTTTAAAAGAAAAAGGAGGCCGGGCACAGTGGCTCACGCCTGTAATCCCAGGACTTTGGGAGACCGAGGAGGGCAGATCACAAGGTCAGGAGATTGAGACCATCCTGGCTAACACGGTGAAACTCTGTCTCTACTAAAAATACAAAAAAAAATTAGCTGAGCGAGATGGCGGGCGCCTGTAGTTCCAGCTACTCGGGAGGCTGAGGCAGGAGAATGGCATGAACCCGGGAGGTGGAGGTTGCAGTGAGCTGAGATCACGCCACTGCACTCCAGCCTGGGCGACCGAGTGAGATTCCGTCTCAAGGAGGGGAAAGGAAGGAAAGAAAGGATGGCAGAGGAGTATGGGAGATTATTCCCCAACTTGTCTTCCTTACAGGGGGCCTTTTCTGAACTTAAACCAATACACAGAAGAAAAGTTATTTATAACTAAATCAAAATGTAAATTCATTTCTAATGAGTTCAGTTCTGAAAAGGTTTGGGGAATTCTGCTGTTAGGAGTTTCGAAGTGAATTTGAGGGTTTAGCCACAGGAAACCCTAGATTAAGCATGTCAGAGAGAATTGAAGAATTTAGACATGCAGGGAAAAGCTGGTCAGTGAACAGCAGCCCCTTCTCTGAGTGAAAAAGCAGCTTTCGGTTAACTTCACAGGGGGACTTAACTGTCCTAGTAGCAGGAAAGATGTTGCTATAGTAACGCTCAGCGTGGGGTGAGAAGGAAAATGGGATTAAAAAAGGATATTTTCCTCGTATTGGCTTCTTTCCTTAAAGATCATTAAGAAGTCACCTACCCGTAGCTAACAGAAAAGAAATCCTATTTAGCCTTAAGGGGGAAAAAAGCCCACTTTTTCACCTGGGAAAGATAGGAGCTGCTCCCACGTCCTGCGGTACAGAGTAGCTTTTAACTGAATGTAGGAATATTTGGTTGAGGGAGTGGTTATTGTCTCTTTCTATGTATACAGCAGAAAAATGGGTTGATGGATGGAATTGAATGGCAATTTAAAGAAATCCACAGAGCTGTCTGTTCTGCAGTTGGCTGCCTCCCACGTGAACCTCCCTCACTCCTGGCTCCATGTTCCCAGTGTGGGAGGATGGTTATACATTAGATGAGGATAAATTGTTTCATTTGTGCAGAGCTTTAATTTGATAGAAAGGGGAGGTCTAATAGATCATGGGTAGCAAAGAGGCTGCATTTAGTTTAAATTTTAAAGTATAGTTCAGGTTAACAAGGTTAAAAATAGATTGCTCCAGGAACAGGTATGAATTCCTCCATGACCAGCCATCACAAACATCCTACTCCTTTTATGCTTCTACACAAAGGCAGATCTGGCTCAGACGCCAGGCTTCAGGGCACCAGAATCTGCATCTGGTAGCGGGGAGGGCCTTTCCCCTCCCACAGCTGCACAGGTCCCAAGCCAGGCCCCTTTGTGTTGCTGTGTCTGCTGGCGTCTCCCAGTTCCTTCAAGTCACACTTGGACCTCGAAACCTCCCCAAAGGCCTGCAAGCATGGTGTTCCCTGCTCAGCCCCAGGCAGTCTCCAAGCCTCCCTTCCCAAAGGGAGAAATCGGAGAGATCAGAGAAATCCCTTCTCCGATTTTTTTGTTTTGTTCTGAGATAGGATCTCTCTCTGTTGCCAAGGCTGGAGTGCAGTGATGCAATCCTAGCTTACTGCGGCCTCGACCTCCCCAGGCTCAGAAGATCCTCCCACCACCACCCCACCTCCCAGGTACCTCCAGGTACCTGGGACCCTAGGCATGTGCCACCACACCCAGCTAAGTTTCATATTGTTTATAGAGACAGGGTTTCACCATGTTGCCCAGGCTGGTCTCAAACTCCTGGGCTCAAACAGTTCGCCTATCCTCTTTGTTTATGCTGCTGCCCTCTCTGCTCTGGTGCCTATCCCCACCACTGCATCTCCCCACATGGGGCTTTCCAGAACTAAGGCCTCTGAACTCTCTGGGCAAAGGAAACCACCACCCTGCAAGGCTGTCGAGGGGAAGGGGAGGGGAGGGGAGGGAAACCCCTTGTATTCTTTGCTGGTGGCCAATAGCAGGAAAGTGGGCCCAGCTCATCACTCTGTGCAGTCACCGGGCCCCGCACGTGAAGGGAGACCATGCACTCTGCCCTATGACACGCAGACCCGGCGCGGGGCAGCTGGCCTCAAGCATGCTGCACTGATCCCATTCAGCTGCAGCCCAGGTGGATGACTGACACAGGTGGCCTCTCCCTCCTGCTGCCCTGTCAGCCGCTGAAATGGCAGCCAGCAGACACTTAGATGCCTTGAAGTCCAGGAAACGGGTCACAGACATCTTCCTTCAAGCTTGGAGAAAGGACAGTCTTCCCTTATTCCGCTCCAAGGTGTCCATGTGTAGGAGAAAGGGGAGGGTGAGCCTCAGCTCTCAGCTCATCCAATCAATCTACCTTGCTTGACTCGGTGGCCAGGGCCACCCCTGAGCCCCTCATGAGCCCCCAGCAAGTGCATTCCAGCCCACGTGGCCCTCCTCCCCTGGGTCAGCGCCGAGCACCAGCAGCTCGCGGGTGGTGTATGTTTTACGGTCCTGCCTTCGTGGGTCAGACGGCCTCTAAGTGGCCATCAGAAAGTTGAGCCCCATCTCCCCTTTCCTGTCTGATTGCTGCACACTCGTGTCAGCGCTGGGGCTTTGGAGAGGCTGAGCATGTCAAGTTCAAGAATTATGGGTTTTAGGCAGATGTGTCAGCCCTGGCATCTCTTGGAATCCAGAGTAAAATGTAGGCAGGGGTTACCTAGAAATTAAAAAAAAAAAAAAATAGATATGTGTCAAACACCCTTATTAGAAAAGACCATGCTAAGGATAAATGAAAATGCCGACCGGAGAGGGATTGGCTTTTTTTAAAACATAAATATTACTTACCCTAGCAAAACAGGAATAAATCCATTAAACTGATAACAAATACCTCTGGCCAAAACCACAGGAAGGCTTTTGTCAAAGCAATTGAAATGCAAAATAAATTACATGTAAAGATTCTGTCCATACAGCATGTCAAGAGTGCCGTTTCATTCATCAAGAGGAACAAATGTTTCCACCGCCACGCGGTAGCGCTCGTCCAAAGTTCGCTGTTACTCGGGAGCCCTCGCTACCCGCAGACAGCCTGGGCACAGTGAATTAGCCTCTCAGGAGGAACTCAGCTTTTCAGAGCGCAACCTCACCACGTCAATTAATATTTGCTCATTGAATGCCTGCTCTGCATCTCCCACTAACCAGGGGCTGCAGGGACTTCTTGGAGCATGGCAAGCACCCCAAGCACTAGTTAGTCTAAATTGAAAAACAATGCATGGAAATGGAAATACGGAGTAAATTCATGAGATCTAATGACCTTGAGGACTTCGCACAGACATACACATTTCTGGAAGAAAGTGGTGGAGATGCTTTGACTAAACCCATTACAGAGCACTTTCTGTTCATCAGAGAATATGTCTTTATGGAAGAGAATCTCAATCATTTGCTAAATAGGAAGGACAAGTTGACAGATAATTGGGAGGCTCTTCCAGGCAAGAGGGTTTCCTTAGGAAGCTCACTCAGCCAGGCCTATCCCATGAAACTACCCTGGGATGGATCCTGAAGAAGTGATATCTACAGCTCCCACCTGCTGGGCCTGACCGGGCAGATTCCCAGTCCAGGAGCCAGAAACTCCAGAGCTCACCGGCCCCACCCAGCCTCCCACGCTTTTGCTCTTTGTCTGCCTAATGCCTAAGCCTGGCGGTCCTAGTTAGTTCTTGCACACTGAATCAAATTTCATGTAAATTAAATGCTAACAGGCTGCTGATACCAGCATCTCTACCTTTGTCATTTAAAGTCACAGGCTCCTTAATGACTGCAATTAGGCAGCTCCGTTATTACTTCAGCTAGAGACGCTTAGAGAGGCATCTGTGATGGCAAAATGCTCAGCGTGCTCCACTCTTTCCATTAACCCCTTGGCTCTGCCTACCAGGGCATCAGTTTAGGCAGCAGTAATATTAGCAGCTGAAGCACATTTATTTCTACCAAAGGTAAAACTAACTGAACTAATGACTGCGGAGGATTTCTTTCTCTCTTTTTTGTTTTGTTTTGGTTATGACCATTTTTAAAAAACTGGTTGTTCTTGTAAATTGCAGTATGTACTGTCCACTCTGAGTTAGCTATTTACGATTAATAATTTGTATGGTGTGATTTATAAAACTACTGTCAGGCTTCTTTCCTTACAATGTTACAAAGTCTGTGCGACAATGAACTTATCTTCCAGTGGACATTGCATGAGTACCTCTCAGGCTCCGCACACCCCACGGCACTGCGTGGTACCATCAAACTCTTGCACTTGATTTAGGCAATGCACGCCAGTTCCCCGGCCCCATGCAGGGCATGTGGTAAGGCACAGTAACATAGTATAAGACCACGTGTGTTGGAGGTACTACACTCCCTTCTTTTTTTTTTTTTTTTTTTTTTTTTTTTTTGAGATGGAGTTTGGCTCTTGTTGCCCAGGCTGGAGTGCAATGGCACAATCTCGGCTCACCGCAACCTCCGCCTCCTAGGTTCGAGCGATTCTCCTACCTCAGCCTCCCAAGTAGCTGGGATTACAGGCATGCACCACCACCACGTCCAGCTAATTTTGTATTTTTAGTAGAAACGGGATTTCTCCATGTTGGTCAGGCTGGCCTCGAACTCCTGACCTCAGGTGATCCACCCAACCTCAGCCTCCCAAAGTGCAAGGATTACAAGCGTGAGCCACCGTGCCCGCCCTCACTCCCTGATTCTAATCCCTACTTATTTTCCTCACTTTGAGCAGGTCAGTTAACCTCTCAGAGCCCCCATTTCCTCATCTGTGCACCGGGGAGAATGACTTGCCTAAGGAGCAGGGTGGACACATCTGCAGTAAACGAGAGGGTTTATGTTAAACTACTGACAGAGAATGATATAAATGTTATGTTTAGTTGTTACAATGTCCAAACTGAAAGGGAAGAGAACCTCTCTTTTGCATGCTGGCAGAGACTCTCCGTAAGCTGTTCGTCTCCATGGCTGCATTCTAGCAACTTCATTGAGAAGCATTCATGGGTGTTTGTGTGTAAGCATGGCCCCAAAGGAACAGCTAAATTCCAAGCCACCTTCAGCTGGGAGTCCAGCCCGTCCAGTCCAAGCCAGCAAAGGCCCCCCGGTCCAGGTCGCCACCTTAGATACAAGCAGTGCTGCCCTTCCTCTCGGTGGTAGGGAACGGCATGCTATTCAGTACCTTCTTGTACTCGCCCACTAAGAAGAAGGTCATGTGAATTATCCAAAAGATGAAGCCCAAGATTTAAAAATCATACTGAGCAGTGGTTCTGAATAAAAGGCATTTGTTATGATCACTAACGTAAACCTGTTTGTGGACAGTAAGGAATAGTGTCTTACATCTAGCCTTCAAGATTAAGGACTTTAAACTCATTTCACGGTGTATTTTTTGTGCTAATCATTTTATGTTTTTACTTATCGTAAGAGATGGAAGGCCCCTTCAATGACTCTGTACTGACTTTTGAAGTGGAGAAATAATTCTCCTTCAATTTCAGAGAAATTGAAGTTTACTTAAAGATGATTAAAAATCTTTCTGACAGACTTTGAGAAGGTCTCTCTTCTGGCTGCTGTAATTTTAAATAATGTTTTAAATAATTCAGAGCCAGCTTGGCACATGTATGTTTATTAAAGTAGGGATGAAAATAAAACTGACTCGTGTGGCTGCATCAGCCCACTAAACAGTATTTCGTCTTACATCGTCTCCATAACTTCTGAAGTGAAAACCAGAAACTCACTGGCGATGTCCCCCCTGCCTGCTGGGCTGATTGGCATGAGGCAGCTTTATCCACTTCCTGAGGACCATTCCTCCATGGTAGCACCTTTCCCAGCCGCCAGACCCTCTTCTCAGAGACTCAGAACAGCAGGCCAGGGACGGAGGGAGGGAAGATGGCGGATGGCTGAGGAGCCCCCAGGCAGGCAGCAGCTGCAGCCTTGGTCCTTCCCGGGACTCTAAGTCCCCTGGGATTCCTTGGCAGCAGAATCTGTATCAGCAGGAGCAGCTCCGGGAACTGCGGTGAAGAACTGGAGCTCTCAGGACCCGAGATCCTCAGATTCTTTTTTTTCTTTTTAGAGACAGGGTCTTGCGCTGTCACCCAGGCTGGAGTGCAGTGGCATGATCTCAGCTCGCTGCAACCTCCGCCTCCCAGGTTCAAGCGATTCTCCTGCCTTGGTCTCCCAAGCAGCTGGGATCACAGGCACGTGCCACCACGCCTAACAAACTTTTGTATTTTTAGTAGAGACAGGGTTTCACCATGTTGGCCAGGTTGGTCTCAAACTCCTGATCTCAAGTGATCCGCCCGCCTCGACCTCCCAAAGTGCTGGGATTGTAGGTATGAACTACTGCACCTGGACAGGACCCCAGACTCTTTCTGTAGCTCACAAATCAATAAAATTAGTAAATATGTGAACTGTGATGCAGAGCTTCCAGCCACATCCCAAACTGCCATGGACTGCACTTCTCTTCACCCTGGAGCAGCGATGGCTGAGCACCACGCTTCTCCGCGGAGCTGAGCTGCTCTTTCTTGCTCTTCACCAGGTTCTCTCCCGCTCCTCCCGAGTTGGTCACAGCTTTGGCTGTGCTGTGTTTTGTGCTGCAGACAGGCTCTTTCTGACTTTATTTGACTAACCCCCCAGGACCCTTGATGGTGTTTAGCTGGTTGAAATTCAAAAATCCCTCTGAGATGCTTTTAGTTCAGAACATTTTTGTCCGGAAAATCCTCTCTCTCTTTACCAATGAGATTTTGCAAGAACAATCCCATCTTTCTCTTTGTCTTTCAGCTGACATTTTAGTCTTAAATTTTCTAGGGACACCTTCAGTTCAGCCTCTTATCACATTAGACTCTTATTTGTATTCTGGAGAGATGCTGGTCTTTAATATTCTGGAAGACAAATAAAGAACCCTCGGAAAGCCCGGAGCCGTTCTACCTTCTACCTTCAGTCCTGAACGATGTCAGGGAGCTCTCAGGACCTTCAGCTGGCATTGGAAATATCTCTCGGGTTTGGAAAGGGCAATTTAGATCCAAGCAATCTCAGAATGCATTTGTGATAGAGACGTTATGAATTTTTAGTGCCTCACCTCTTCAATTCCTCCCTGTCTGCGAGGTAGAACTAGGATTTTCTTATCCATTTCCAGCAACTCCCAGACCCCTGGTGAGGGAACCCTCTGTGTCTGCCGACCACGTCTTTGCAGAACTCAATCTATCCCGAGAGGCAGCCTCCCAGCGGCAGCAATGGGGAAATGCTGGGCTTCTCAACCTCCGTGTCAGCATTCTGGACATTTGGAGTGGGATAATCCTTTGTCAGGGGGACTGTTCTTTGCATTGTAGGATGTTTAGCAGACTCTCTGGCCTCTGTGTGCTAGACACCAGCGGCACTGTGTAGTGTGACAATGAAAAATGTCTCCAGACATTGTCAACTGAAAACTTCTGACAGAATGGGAAGAGTAAACACCTAGGCCCAAAATACTGATGCTCGAATCTCAGCTCTACTTGGATGACCTTGACGAAGTCTATCAGAGCTCATAGTACCTGCCCCATGAGGTTGCTTGCAAAATTAAACTCAATGATGTGGTAGCTTTCAGCACATGTTTATTGAAGCCAAATCTCTTATCATCTGTTTTCTTAATTAATGGCAAGAATTACCTTAAGATGCACAGCAAGTAATAAAAATCCAGCTTCACTCATTTCACCAAAGGTACACTTCAAGCCCTTTGGCACAAGCTGGTTTAGTTCAGTGTAGACAGAATGCTCTCGGAGATCTGGCTTCATCATGGGAAAGAGAGGACATTTCACTTCAGGTGGTATCTCTCTTGTACCCCTTGAGAGCTGCTCCCACGCAGTTAATGGCGCCCAGATAATTACAGATGGAGCTGCCTTCGGGTTGTAAACAGAGCTTTGGGTGATTGCACACTTTCATTTATCCGGCCTATTTGCATTCGTACTTATTTGCATTTCTACATCTCCCACAGCTGACACTTGTTTTTTTAATTTTGTGATTCCAAAGCACTTTTCTGATTACCCTGTGCCTGCTAGGAGAGCTCCGCATCAGGCCAGGGTTGCAGCCTCCTTCCCGGCTCTGCCCTCTTGATTTCCTCTGTGTTTTTGGAGGGAGGCCAGTTGTTGGGAGCCCGCATCTGCCATGAGCCCGGGCCTAATGAGTCATTGTTCTTCTGAGAAGCTCCTTGGCGTCAGCTTCCTTTCAGCTGCCGCATCGCAGGACCTTGTCTGCCTTTTCCTCCGGATTACACCTGGGACCTGCTACATTATGTTACTATGACAAGAGTCACCTTACTTTCTCTTTTCGAAAGTGAGATTGACCTTCCTTCTGTTTCTGAAAGAAATGCCACTTAAAATTTGAGTCTGTAGCAATCACCTTGAGATAGCCTACTCTGAAATTGCTAAAAGAACAGTTTCCGTTTAAGAATTTAGCTACAGTGCTGAGAGCATACAACCCCTACCTTTTTAAGCTTCTCATGTGCTTATATTTCTTAAACAAAATGGCTATGTCTTTTCCTTGCTTTCCGTAAAAGGCATACGCATCAGTTTAATAAAATGTATGTTGTTAATTTTCCTAAGCCAATTTACAAGCAGCATTGGTCAAATAGCTACATGCGGGATAATCACCCGAATATCTAATAATGATAGAGCACTTAACGGTTCACTAATTCCTTAACAACATCCGTTATCTATTTTTCCGTTTTCTCTTCTCTCTTGGTTTCTACATGACCCATGCATTGAAAGATTTAGGTTTCCTAGTTCGCCGAATTGTACTGTTTTCCCTTCCTTTCTGAGTGAAAGTAAGAAAATCTATGAGTATAAAGTGTGTCTTCAGCCCTACATGCTGAATATAAAATTTAACGGAATTCAGCCGGGCATGGTGGCTGATGCCTGTAATCCCAGCACTTTGGGAGGCTGAGGTGGGCAGATTACGAGGTCAAGAGATAGAGGACCATCCTCGCCAACATGGTGAAACCCCGTCTCTACTAAAAATACAAAAATTAGCTGGGCATGGTGGTGGATGCCTGTAGTTCTAGCTCCTCAGAAGGCTGAGGCAGGAGAATCACTTGAACCCAGGAGGCGGAGGTTGCAGTGAGTCGAGATAGCGCCATTGCATTCCAGCCTGGAGACAGAGTGAGACTCCGTCTCAAATTAAAAAAAAAAAAAAAATTAACAGAATTCTCCCTGTAAGTGAATTTGTCAGAAAACAAGAACATTGACTATTCAATTTAAAAACAAAACTTCTGGGACAGACCAGCTCCCTTGGTGGATTAGCTAAATGATGTGCAGATTATTTTAACCCATGGAATATAGCATCACAGACCCGCATACCATCATCCTGACTAAGTACGACTCACACACAGCTCTGTATTTAAACAGATGAGGAGAGACGTGGGCTCATGTAATAACTGTGTCAATTACAAGGGAAGAATAAACAAACATTTACCAATCAAGTAGTAACCAGCAACCTGCCTTTGGTAGATATACTCGTGTTCCTATTTGGGAAAAGGTATTCGTTATTTTAATAGTCACGTAATGGTCACTTTCAAAATCTGCCTTTGACTACATTCTGCTTATTTTCTGCATGTCACAGACTAGCCCCTCTTAGGTGAGCTTAGTAGATACACTCATGTTACTACTTTGAGAAAGACATTATTTAATATTCCTTTCAGGAACACGTTAATATACGATGTCAGAATTATGATGCTTGGTTTTTACACACAGCCTGTCCCAGCTCAGGTGAGGCCACAGCCTTTGGCCATACCCGTGTAAAAAGCCAAAGGGGTCCCCTTTTCCAGACAGCAACCAGCCCAACCCAGGCTCCCCTGCCTGGTGGCATCCACGCCACCAGTCACTGCCAAAACGCATACAGAAGTCCCTGTTTATCCGTGGTTTCGATTCCTGTATTCTCAGGTACTCACAGTCAACCGAGGCCCGAAGATATTAAATGGAAAATACCAGATCAACACTTCCTAATTTTTAAATTGCTCACTGTTCTGAGTTGTGCGATGAAATCTCACACCCTCCCACCGGATGTGGATCCTCCCTTTGTCCGGCATCTCCACGCTGTAGACACCATGTGCCCAGAAGTCACTTAGTAGCCATCTGGGATAGCAGATCTACAGATCACAAGAGGAAGGATGAGCGTAGGACAATGAGATATTTAGAGAGAGAGGAAGTTCACATTCACGTAGCTCATGTCGCGGTCCTGGCACCATTATACCTGCTCTGCTGTAGCACTGTTGCGAATGTCTTACTTTGCTTAATTTATAAGTTAAGCTTCATCATAGGCAAGTATGTATAGGAAAAAACAGCATATATAGGATCGGTACTACCCATGATTTCAGCATCCACTGGGAGTCTGGAAACACATCCCCCTTGGATAACGGGGGTGACTGTGACAGCAACAGAACCACCTTAGTTGTTATCTTCATAGGCTCTGCTACCAAACTTGTAAACCTCTTCACTATACCCAGTAGTGAGACAGAGCTGCAGAGGGTGACTGGTCTCCCTAAGTGAATACCAGGTCGAGCCTAACACGTAAAGAGAGAGGAAAGGTCAATTTCAGACAATGAAAACTGCTCTTACAAATATAGACATTTCAATAGCCAGGAGACCCTGAGGAATGGCTCTTAATCCAGGTGCCCTATGTATAGAGATGCCTGCAAGTAGCCAACCAAGATAATAAGAGTCAGCCCCCAGAAGGGATGAGGTCAGAGCAGGAGTTTCAATTTGACCCACGTTCCCATCATGCCTTTCTCTCTTTCTCTCCCATCCTCACTTTCAAATCACAGCCATTCACCCAAGCAGTTCATGAATGCAGGAACCTACCAGGACATTACAAGTCTCCAAAAGTTTAACCCTCCCAGGGAGCAATTACAACTCCAAAAAGGCATTATTTGCACACACACACCCCCGCAAAAAAAAAAAAGTCTTGAGTTTGCAGAGTGGCCAGAAACATTCTAGAACTTCATGTCTCTATGCGAGGCTTCCTCTTCCATCCCAGAGAATGAAATCCACCTGATGAGAGCACACAGCAGGCCCTCCCATCTGGCCCCCTGCTCTCTGTCCTCCCATCTGGCCCCCTGCTCTCTGTCCTCCCATCCGGCCCCCTGCTCTCTGCCCTCCCATCCCGCCCCCTCCTCTCTGTCCTCCCATCCCGCCCCCTCCTCTCTGTCCCTGCCATCCGGCCCCCTGCTCTCTGCCCTCCCATCCCGCCCCCTCCTCTCTGTCCTCCCATCCCGCCCCCTCCTCTCTGTCCCTGCCATCCGGCCCCCTGCTCTCTGCCCTCCCATCCCGCCCCCTCCTCTCTGTCCTCCCATCCCGCCCCCTCCTCTCTGTCCCTGCCATCCGGCCCCCTGCTCTCTGCCCTCCCATC